>NC_134361.1:188108944-188361444 GCF_048569485.1 Anomaloglossus baeobatrachus
GGAGGCGGGAAGAACCAGTCAGAAAAGTGAGGGAAGTGAAAGTAGAAGGAAGTGGGAGAGCAAGTGCAGCCGTCCGTGGGAACCGTCTTTCCAGCCGTGTGGTTTACCGTAAAGCTGTGTCAACATCTCAGGCTGAGTGAGTACCACAGTGCCGCAAGGCACAGCGCTGCCCCCGCGTCCCTGCGCCCACCAGGCCCTGCACCTTTTCCACACCATCACTGGGCCCCGGGATCACCAACCCCTACCCACAGAGGGGCAACACAACACCTGGCTGCTCCGCATCACCACTCCCGGGATCCCCATATTGAGCAGCGGTGGTGCTACAAATCACCACAACCGTGGGTGGCGTCACGGACAATAAACAATCCCCACACCCAACAACCCCCTTTCACTCACGGGCGAGGACCGCCGCTAGAGTCCCTGGGATCCGGCCCACCGCTCGAGCCACCAAGCAGCAGCAGGCCGCAGCAGCCGCGGCAGCCGGACCCGAGCAGCAGTGGGAGAGCGCGGCGTCCCCTCCTCCGCCCGCGACACTTCCATCCTCACTGCCTCCTTCCAGGGCCTATGCACACCGCACAGGTTTCCTGGGCGCATACTTGGGGCCCACACGCTCCTGCCTGCTCTTAAAGGGCACGTGCTGTAACCCGGTAGTGACTCTCAGCCTATGGCAGAGAGGCACTAGGTATTTAAGGAATCCTCCCCTATGGGAGGTGCCTAAGCAATGTGGTCTTACTCTTAAAGACATGCTTTTAGTTGTCATGTCCCGATTCCGGATCCCTGTGTACCGTATCCATTAACTGTACGTGTTAACCCATACTTGTGTTCCATCACCTGACTGAAGCTGCCGTACCAGTCAGTACATGTCTGTACCATGCATGCCTGCTGTACCGGTCGTACTTACTGCACTTGCTGTACCATCTGTACCTCCCAGTACCTGTCTACCAACCATACCTGCTGTACCTGCTGCACCTGCCTTAACATCCGTGTCCACTGTACCTTCTGTAACTACTGAACCTGCTGTACTATCCATGCCCGCTGTACTTGCCGTGTCTGTTGTATCATCCATGCCAGCTGTACCTGCTGCACATGCTGTACATCCGTGCCCCCTGTACCTGCTGTATCCATCACCTGCTTGAACTTGCCATATCCAACAGTACTTGTCTTTACCTTCGCATCTGCTGCACCTGTTGTACATTCTGTGCCCGCTGTATTTGCTGCATCATCTGTACAATCTATGCATGCTGTACCTGCCATACCAACTACACCTGCTGTACCCTATGCAGCAGCCAGAACCAGCTGTCCAGTCTGACTCAGCCTGAACCCGTAATCCAGTCTGCCCCAGCCTAAACCAGCCGACCAGTCCACCCCAGCCTGAACCAGCTGTCCACTCCGCCCCAGCCTGAACCAGCTGTCCACTCCGCCCCAGCCTGAACCAGCTGTCCACTCCGCCCCAGCCTGAATCAGCTGTCCACTCTGCCCCAGCCTGAATCAGCTGTCCACTCCGCCCCAGCCTGAATCAGCTGTCCACTCCGCCCCAGCCTGAATCAGCTGTCCACTCTGCCACAGCCTTAACCAGCCGTCCAGTCCACCCCAGCCTGAACCAGCCATCCAGTCCACCCCAGGGTGAACCAGCTGTACAGTCCACCCCAGCCTGAACCAGCTGTACAGTCCGCCCCAGCCTGAACCAGCCATCCAGTCTGACTCAGCCATCCAGTCCACCCCAGCCTGAACCAGCTGTACAGTCCACCCCAGCCTGAACCAGCTGTACAGTCCACCCCAGCCTGAACCAGCTGTACAGTCCACCCCAGCCTGAACCAGCTATCCAGTCTTCCCCAGCCTGAACCAGCTATCCAGTCCGCCCCAGCCTGAACCAGCCATCCAGTCCGCCCCAGCCTGAACCAGCCATCCAGTCCACCCCAGCCTGAACCAGCTGTCCAGTCCACCCCAGCCTGAACCAGCTGTCCAGTCCGCCCCAGCCTGAACCAGCTGTCCAGTCCAGTCCGCCCCAGCCTGAACCAACTGTCCAGTCCGCCCCAGCCTGAACCAACTGTCCAGTCCGCCCCAGCCTGAACCAGCTGTCCAGTTCGCCCCAGCCTGAACCAGCTGTCCAGTTTGCCCCAGCCTGAACCAGCTGTCCAGTCCACCCCAGCCTGAACCAGCTGTCCAGTCCACCCCAGCCTGAACCAGCTGTCCAGTCCACCCCAGCCTGAACCAGCTGTCCAGTCCACCCCAGCCTGAACCAGCTGTCCAGTCCACCCCAGCCTGAACCAGCTGTCCAGTCCACCCCAGCCTGAACCAGCTGTCCAGTCCACCCCAGCCTGAACCAGCTGTCCAGTCCACCCCAGCCTGAACCAGCTGTCCAGCCCGCCCCAGCCTGAACCAACTGTCCAGTCCGCTCCAGCCTGAACCAACTGTCCAGTCCGCTCCAGCCTGAACTAACTGTCAAGTCCACTCCAGCCTGAACCAACTGACCAGTTCGCCCCAGCCTGAACCAACTGTCCAGTCCGCTCCAGCCTGAATCAGCCATCCAGTCTGCCCTAGTATGAACCAGCCATCCAGTCTGCCCCAGCCTGAACCAATTGTCCTGTCCGCCCCAGCCTGAACCAGCCATCCAGTCTTCACCAGCCTGTCCTGAGCCTGTCCCTACATCCTCGATCCCTGGGGTCAGCTGCCACAGCGCTGTGATACTCCCTGGAGTAGCACCTGGTGGCTACTTTCTAGCACAAGCCTATCCTCACCTTCAGAGGTTCTAGTGACGACGAGGTTGTCGCTTTGTCACGCCCCTCCAGGGTGACCGGATGCTGTGGCACAGAGGCTCCATACCCTCCAGTGTAACATGTATTTTGTGGCACCTTAGCCCCAATGCAGAATCCATAGCACAGCCCCCACACCTACCATGTATCATTTATAATACTAGCAAGACAAAACAATCACTGATCTCGGGGAGACCAGCCAGAAAAAACACTGCCGGCAGCCAACGAAGATGCTCAACACACTAAAATCCTAGGTGCATTACCCCCTGGGAAGTATGCAAATCAAAAAGGTCTGTGGAGCCTCTGTTAGGAGTCTCGACACAGAAAATAGCCAGATATCCCTCCAGGAAGGACCTAGCCAAGGAATGGCTCTTTTTAGGAGACCACAATAACCACCATATTAAGTGGCCCTTTAAGTCAATATCCAGCTCTTGACGAATTTAAAGATTTAACAAGGGAAATACCAAGGCCAGGTATCCATCCACAGACAGCTGTTTCGGGGTATTGCCCCTCATCAATGTGGAGTAGGATACTGGTCAGGTGGGAGCAATGCCTAGTAGACCAGCAAGACAAAACATTCACTGATCTCAGGGAGACCAGCCAGAGAAAACACTGCCGGCAGCCAACGAAGGCGCTCAACACAGTGAAATCCTAGGTGCATTGCCTCCTGGGAAGTAAGCAAATCAAAAAGGTCCGTGGAGCCTCTGTTAGGAGTCTCAACACGGAAAATAGCCAGATATCCCTCATTTATAATACTAGTATGCTGCCATGAGGTAGACAGTCCTTTGGGTACCAGACCCAGCTATGTCTGATTCTCCTATACTCATACTTGCTAACCTTTATGTCGCAGACGGGGAGGACGCCGCTGCTGCGCGCTCGCTAACACTCGGGTCCCGCGCTGGTGCGGCTGCTGCTGCTCGGTGGCTCGAGCGGTGGGCCGGATCCGGGGACTCGAGCGGCGCTCCTCGCCCGTGAGTGAAAGGGGTGGTTGGTTTGGGGGATTTAGTCTGTGACGCCACCCATGGGTTGTGGTGAAGATGGGCACCACCGCTGCTGGTGACGGGGATCCCAGGAGCGATGGTAGGGAGCAGCTGGGATGTTGTTTTCCCCCTCTGTGGGTAGGGGTCGGTGGTCCCGGGGCCCGGTGATGATACGGGGAGGCTGGATGGCTGGGGTGCAGGGTTGCAGGGCAGCGCGGCGCGGTGACGGATGGCACTGGTGTACTCACTCAGGCAGTCAATGACAGAGTCTCTGGTAAACCAAACGGCTGGATGGACGGGTCCCGCAGCCGACTGCAGTGTCTCTCCCCGGACAGGTGATGGCGGCTGTCTTTCCCTGCACCTTGATGTACTCAGTTGACTACTATGGATCCCCAACGGTAGTCCGCTCCCCAGCGTATGGATGCCGGAGGAGCCCGTTTGCCCGCAGGTGCTGGCCCTTGGGTCTCTAGCCTTAGGCGGTAGCTGTATACCCTCACGGTGTGGGCGGTTGCCTTCTATCGGGTCTTTGGTTGTTAGGAAACCCCTGGGGTTCCGGTCACATTCGGATTTGACTATTGTCGGCGGCTCCAAGTTTGGTCGGGGTCCGATGGCCCTGCCTGTGTGTGCTGGCTTCACTTCGCTCCCCGGTCGGTACCGGTGGGCCAACGCCCGACCCCGGTCCTACGGTTCCGCTTTGCTTCACCACTCCTGCAGACGGCCACCACCGTCTGCCAACCTTGCTGTCAGTGCCTGGGCCACAAACCCAGACACTCAAGTGCTCACTCCTCTCACTTCAAACTCCAAACTCTATCTGTCACTTTTCCCGCCTCCAGGCCTGTGAACTCCTCGGTGGGTGGGGCCAACCACTTGGCTCCGCCCCACCTGGTGTGGACATTAGAGACTGGAGGGAGGCAACAAGGGTTTTTGTTTGGCTGGTGTCACTGTCTAATGGGGGTGGGGGTGTTTGAGTGTTATCTGTGACGACCTGGCTAGTCCAGGGCGCCACATTTACATAAGCACTTCCTGTAGGATATTTAACAAAGTTTTAATAGCATACTGCTAAAATTAATCTCACAATATCAGTAGCCTCCTTTCAGACCAGGATGCTCCATTCATGTACATATCCAGTTGTAGTGGAGCCTAGTGGGTCCACTCAGGTCATGAGGAGACAAGTACTGTTAAAGACCGGTGATATTAAGGGTCCATTTTTTTCAGATTTTGCAAGTTGACTACTGCCACCACGCCCCAACTACGCCCCCTACGTGGAAGAAATCGTCTGAGAGGTCATCTCTTTTTTTTCCCGACACCTCTTTGACATTACTATAGCTATGACCTTAGTTGCTGAAACTTTAGTTGCCTAAACTGTCTTTTCAGTAATGTCCAACCATATTACTACAAGGACTTGTGAAAAAGTGTCCAACAATTCCAAAAATAGGGGTAATTTTTTTATCTCATAGACAGTTGCTGTTGTGGTGTAAATGCAAATATTTTGCTATTCCCATTACAAAAGTGATAGACAACTGTTACTGATGCAGTTTTTGGAGAAACAATAATCTACTGCGCACACAAGTCCTCCTCTTAAAGGGATGCTGCTTCATTTCCTGGAAATGCCTCTCAGCCTATGTCTGAGAGGCACTGTGTATTTAAGGCATCCTCCCGTTAGGGGAGGTGTCTGTGCAATGCCTTAGTTAGTCAGTTTTCAATCTGCTACCTAGCTAGCTGTAAGAGGTACTTTACACGCTGCGACATCGCTAGCATCGGCTAGCGATGTCCAGCGCGATAGTACCCGCCACCGTCGCACATGCGATATGTGGTGCTTGCTGCCGTAGCGAACATTATCGCTACAGCAGCTTCACACGCACATACCTGCTCG
Organism: Anomaloglossus baeobatrachus; assembly: GCF_048569485.1. Taxonomy (NCBI): domain Eukaryota; kingdom Metazoa; phylum Chordata; class Amphibia; order Anura; family Aromobatidae; genus Anomaloglossus; species Anomaloglossus baeobatrachus. The sequence goes on from NC_134361.1 coordinate 188,114,551, forward strand.
GCGACGTCGCTGTGACTGCCGAACAATCCCTCCTTCAAGGGAGAGGTGCGTTCAGCGTCATAGCGACGTCACCGCGACATCACTAATCGGCCGACCAATAGAAGCGGAGGGGCGGAGATGAGCGGGAAATAACATCCCGCCCACCTTCTCCCTTCTGCATTGCCGTCGGGATGCACGTAAGGAGATGTTTGTCGCTCCTGCGGGTTTACACACAGTGATGTGTGGAGCTGCAGGAACGACAAACAACATCGTACAGGCGGTCGCATCGACATTATGGAAATGAACGACGTTACACAGATCAGCGAGATTGTACGCTTCTGTGCTTGTTCATTGTTCCATCTAGGATTTACACGTTGCGATGTCGCTACCAGCGCTGGATGTGCGTCACTAACGACGTGACCCCGACGATATAGTGGTAGCGATGTCGCAACGTGTAAAGTACCCCTAAGGTCCTGAGCTCCTGTCCTGTTATTCCTGTGTCCATCTCCAGTACCTGCCTTCCCATACCTGTTTATCCCTGCCATGCCCACCATTCTTGTCCATACCTGCCTGTCTAGCCTGCCTCTGTCACCCTGCCTGTACCCATCTGTACCTGAGTCCGTCACCTGTTCTGAGGTCAGCTTCCACAGTCCCGGTCACTGCCCTGGGATTGGTACCTGGCATCCACCTCGTGGTGGGCGCTTAGTTAAGCCCCTCCCACTAAGCGGTTAAGCCTTGTTCTCCCCTGTGGTCCAGTGGGTCCACTACTCCAGCTCGCTGCCTCTACACCGGCCGCGAGCATTACAGCACCCGATAAACCATACATAAATGGTGACATTTTAGGTGCAATGATACATTACCAAAATATATCACTGTGAGATTTCTCTACTACTACAGGAATTGTAAATGCTAATCATTGTTTCATAACCAAATATTATTTTAATAATAAAAATAAAAAATACAAAAGTACAGATTTACACATAAAAACATATATATCCAAACAACATCCATCAAGGCATATATATATATATATATACTAGCTGTTGTACCCGAAGCTGCCTGGAATAGTAACTCTCTCTCTGTCTTTCTCCCATCCCAGTCTCTGTCTGTCTCTCTGTCTCTCTCTATCTATCTGTCTGTCTCTTTCCCTGTCTGTCTCTCTATCACTTTGTCTGTCTGTCTGTCTCTGTCTCTTTCCCTGTCTGTCTGTATCTTTCCCTGTCTGTCTCTGTCTATCGCTCTAACTCTTTCCCTATCTGTCTCTTTATCTCTTTCTCTGTCTGTCTCTCTATCTCTTTCCCTGTCTGTCTGTCACTTTCCCTGTCTGTCTCTCTATCTCTTTCCATGTCTTTGTCTGTCTGTCTTTTTGCCTCTCTGTCTCTTTGTCTGTCTGTCTCTGCATGTCTCTGTCTGTCTCTTTCCCTGTCTGTCTCTGCATATCTCTGTCTCTCTCTATCTTTCTCTGTCTGTCTCTTTCCCTTTCTGTCTCTTTACCTGTCTGTCTCTTTTTTGTCTGTCTCTGTCTGTCTCTTTCCCTGGCTGCATTCTGGACACGCCAACATTCTTCTGAAGTTCTGGCTGCATTGTGGATCCCAGCTCCATTCACTTTAATGGAGGCAGGTTTTTTGGTGAATAACTGTAAAGCGCAGAGTTAAATTTTCCTCTCAAAACATAGTCATGGCGTTCCCTGAGTCAGACGGTGTCCGTGCAAAATTTTGTGATTGTAAATGTGACAGTGCAGATTCCTTTAGCGAACATACATACATACATACCTGCATACACTCAGCTTTATATATATATATATATACTGTGTATATATATATATATATATATATATATATATATATATATGTGTGTATATACAGTATATATATATATATATATATGTGTATATGTCTATATATGTATGCATAGTATATACTTTTTTATATATATATATATATATATATATATATATATATAAAAACAAATAGTATAAAGAGCACAGGATAATAAAAAGGAAAAAAAAAACTAAAGAGATGCACAATCCTTATAGAACATTGTTGTATCCATGCTAGTATGCTTACTGATAGTGACATATGCTATGCAAGACCCCCAACTACATGCCAAGGGAATTGGGGGAGGGGGGCAGAGAGAGTGGCAATTATATTGATGTGGGAGTGGGGTAATAGTAAAAAGCATTTCTAGAAATCACTCCAGCTTGCTGAAATCAGCACCGGAAAGTATACTAATCAATGTACTTAGTTGTAGAACTGTTCTGAATGTCTTTTAGATCAAATAGACCACTTTGCACTTGTTTTTATACTTTTATTATATCACGGAAACATAATACACAGAAAAGATAAAGAAACACAAAATCAATTCTAATCAATATTTATTAATTCCCTTTCTCTACTTCATCCCATTCATGAAATTTAAGATACGAGTGCCCAATAATCCGTGTACATCAAGTGTTAACATACTCATCCCCCCTCTTATTTCTGTTATCTCCACTAGGTGGCAGTAACAATGTTCGCGTTGCTGAAGCTTTTACATTAACTTTTTTTTTTCTTTTACCTTTTCTCTTTATTTTAGGAAAATTTTAGGAAAACATGAAAAAATTTTAATAGGTAATTTAATTTTTCAACCAAAAGGATCTAAATGGTTTACGCACAATCTATTCTATTCTGCGATGAAGAGTCACCACCGTTAGAGCGAATGATATCTATATCCATGGAAAGAAATGTTCATACTTGGTGGATGTTTCTTCACCGAGAGCCTTTATACCCAATACAGGGCTGAATGGGTTAAGGTGACCTCTAAATGAAAGTTAATTAACATATATTGTTGTACATTATTAGCTCCTAATTTAATCTCTTTTATTACAAACGACTTCGGCAGTGGCGGTGTTATCACAAGGGAAAATATGCAATTATGTATAAAAAGAATAAATTGATTTCAGCGTTGCATTTCTATGTTTCCGCGGTGTAGGTCTCACCTGCTCATTAACACTCGTACAGGAGTAGGATTATTTATAATGCCGTACACCGAAGGCTTAGAAGTTGCTGTGAGAAGGATTATACAGCGCCACTGGCTGTTTAATAGTGTTTCTCCTTTGCAAAATTACATAGATCATAGTAGCTACTGTCAGAAAGTGCCAATCTGACTGTCCCATTCATTTATTTCTTTTGCCTATAGGCAAGATAATGTCTATTGCACTTAAAGGGAATCCGTCAAAGGTTTTTGCTATGTAATCTGAGAGCAGCATGATGTAGGGGTTGAGACCCTGATTCCAGTGACATATCACTTATTGGATGGCTTTGGTGCAGTTTTGATAAAATCTCTGTTTTCATTGCTGTAGATGCAGCAGAATTCAGAATGCTGAGCTGTGTATAACCCCGCCCACTTCACTGATTGGCAGCTTCTGGTGTACACTTTACATTGTCAGTGGTGAGGGCGATGTGTAACGCTTGTGGCCGATGTAAGGGCAGCGAGTGAGATTAGTGGAGCCACTGGACCAGAGGGGGGACCCGGGCTTACCCTTTAGGGAAAGGGGCTTAACTAAACACCTACCAAGAGGCGGACTCCAGATACCACTCCTAGGGCAGTGACCGGGACTGTGGCAGCTGAACCCCAGGACAGGTATAGACGGGTACAGGTGGGGTGACTGAGGCAGGCTGGACAGACAGGTATGGACAGGAATGGTGGGAAGGCAGGGATACGGTATGAGTACAGGTATCGGCAGGTTCAGTCAGGATGACTGAGACAGGCAGACAGGCGGGTACAAACAGATATGGTGAGCATGGCAGGGACAGATAGGTATGGGAAGGCAAGTACAGGGCAACAGTCACAGGGATAATGGGACTGGAGCACGGGAACCTGACAACTAGCCAGCATCAGACTGGTATACTAACTAAGGTCGTTGCGCAGGCTCCTCCCCTAATGGGAGGGTGCCTTAAATACATAGTGCTTTTCAGCCATAGGCTGAGAGGCGTTTTCCTGGAAAGAGCACACCAGCCCTGCTGAGCGTCATGCACTGGCCCTTGGTGAGAAAGAAACAGATGGGCACATGGGCAGCCGCAGGAGTGCAGGGGAGGATGCAACCAAGCAATGGTGGTAGTAAGTCGACGTACCTGCAGGGATGCCAACGCTACATAGGGTTACACAGATTAGCTGGAATGCCTAGCAGGTGACACCTAGTCCTGCAGTGATAAACTCATGCTGATAAAACACTGTACTGAAACTAGAGCAGGAAGTGACAAATCACCGGAATCAACTGGCAAAAATGCAATTAAAGCACACAGTCCAATGTGTCATATGTGGGTGCTAAATCCTGCATGATCAACTTGTTATGCTCACCAGATGAGCACAGGTTTATTGGATCCACTGGACCTAAGATACTGATCACTGGCCTGGATGAGCAAACTGGATCACCTTCACTAAAGCCACCGGAGGTGCTGATAGGCACATAGACTGATAGATAGCAGACAGAGGACAGCTCCAGATCAACAGAACCTCGGCAGCTGGCGCTACAGAAACCCAGTCTCTGGTTGAAGAAACAGCAGCAGCCAGTGTCGTGGATTCGACCAGGATGGATAGATGTGGTAGCAGCGGTTGACGTTGATACTTGCAGCAGCAGATATCATGTTAGGCGACCTGCGTGGACACTTGCTGCAGCGGCAGTGGTTAGGAATCGGCAACAGCATACAGCACAATGACAGCAGCAATAGCACAAAGGGACATGAGAACTAGAAACATATAGAACTCGTTGCCTAGGCACCTCCCTTAAGGAGAAGGTGCCTTAAATACCTGAAGCCTCTCAGCCGAGCTGAGAGGCACTTCCGGGTCAGGGTGTACTGGCCATTTAAGAAAAAGGGCGTGTCCATGCGCACACCTTACAGGCATTCCCAGAGGGTCTGTGCAGTGTACGCTGACCCTGAGAGATGGCAGCATTGAACGGGGACAGAGCAGCCACCAATGGGCGACCGGGAAGGTGAGAGTGTCGGCATCCATAGGGACATTAGTATGGGCATTACACAACTATTGTGTAAATTAAGCAAAAGCAATGCACTATTGATACGCACATCAATTGTGATACACCACACCATTAAAAAGCCATTAACAACTTAATAAATACAGTACAGATCAAAAGTTTGGACACACCTTCTCATTCAAAGAGTTTTCTTTATTTTCAGGACTCTGAAAATTGTAGATTCACATTGAAGGCATCAAAACTATGAATTAACACATGTGGAATGAAATACTTAAAGTGTGAAACAACTGAAAATATGTCTTATATTCTAGGTTCTTCAAAGTAGCCACCTTTTGCTTTCATTACTACTTTGCACACTCTTGGCATTCTCTCGATGAGCTTCAAGAGGTAGTCACCGGAAATGGTTTTCCAACAGTCTTGAAGGAGTTCCCAGAGATGCTTAGCACTTGTTGGCCTTTTTACCTTCACTCTGCGGTCCAGCTCACTCCAAACCATCTCGATTGGGTTCAGGTCTGGTGACTGTGGAGGCCAGGTCATCTGGCGTAGCACCCCATCACTCTCCTTCTTAGTCAAATAGCCCTTACACAGCCTGGAGGTGTGTTTGGGGTCATTGTCCTGTTGAAAAATAAATAATGGTCCAACTAAATGCAAACCGGATGGAATAGCACGCCGCTGCAAGATGCTGTGGTAGCCATGCTTGTTCTGTATGCCTTCAATTTTGAATAAATCTCCAACGGTGTCACCAGCAAAGCACCCCCACACCATCACACCTACTCCTCCATGCTTCACGGTGGGAACCAGCTGCGTTCAAACTTTTGGTCTGAACTGTATGTGGTGACATCGGTCCCAAATTGCAGACAAAGGAGCAATAAATATGATCAAATGCATGATATTGTGGGGACTTTTCCTATATACTTGTACTTTAGTATTGTATATATTGACTTACATTACTACTCAGCTCAGACGGTTTTATTTGCATAGCTATGGTGGACCAGCTTCTTTGTTATCTTTCATTGTATACATTTGATAATATTTATTGCCCTTTTCTCTACAATTTTGGACAGATGTCTGCACATATTTATTTGGATTTTAATATCTTTTTAGAAGTGTGGTGAATTGAAGTTCAACACTTTAAAGGGAATCTGCCAGCAGGTTTTTGCTGCGTAATTTGAAGACAGCAAGAGATAGAGTCTGGCACACAGAGTTCAATGATTTGTCATTTATTACGCTGTGCGCTGTTGTTTACTTTTAGTGAAGGTTTTATCCCCTGGAATTATTATTGCATGGACTACACTAGTCCAACTACATCTTCTCCACTTCTGATTAACAGCTCACTGTTTATAGACTTTGTGCATACAGAGCCTTGTGTGGGCGGGTTAACTTTCTGAGTTCTGCTGCATTGCTCTGCAAACTCTGATCGTGTCACAAGCGCTGCACCGGGTAAACTAAGTGATACATCACTGGATTCAGAATCTCTTTTCCTAGATCATGCGGCTCTCAGATGAGCTAGCAAAAACCTGCTGAGAGATTCCTTTTAATAAATACCAGACACAAACTAGGTTCCATAGAGATGCATTCACAGTCGCATACAATGTAGGTGGTACTGTCATTTTATCAGGCGCAGGATGAATGTTGGTTTTCCTGCAGCATGTGAATGGAATTTTACTTCATGAAACTGACATCTGGAAGAAGTGAGAAATTATCCTGCTCTCTATCTACCGGATGTCAGATTTGTCATCAATGACCTTCTATTTCTCTGCTCACCCACCTTTTGGCTGTTACAGCTACAGTCAGGGCCAGAAATATTTGGACAGTGACACAAGTTTTGTTATTTTAGCTGTTTACAAAAACATGTTCAGAAATACAATTATATATATAATATGGGCTGAAAGTGCACACTCCCAGCTGCAATATGAGAGTTTTCACATCCAAATCGGAGAAAGGGTTTAGGAATCATAGCTCTGTAATGCATAGCCTCCTCTTTTTAAAGGGACCAAAAGTAATTGGACAAGGGACTCTAAGGGCTGCAATTAACTCTGAAGGCGTCTCCCTCGTTAACCTGTAATCAATGAAGTAGTTAAAAGGTCTGGGGTTGATTACAGGTGTGTGGTTTTGCATTTGGAAGCTGTTGCTGTGACCAGACAACATGCGGTCTAAGGAACTCTCAATTGAGGTGAAGCAGAACATCCTGAGGCTGAAAAAAAAGAAAAAATCCATCAGAGAGATAGCAGACATGCTTGGAGTAGCAAAATCAACAGTCGGGTACATTCTGAGAAAAAAGGAATTGACTGGTGAGCTTGGGAACTCAAAAAGGCCTGGGCGTCCACGGATGACAACAGTGGTGGATGATCGCCGCATACTTTCTTTGGTGAAGAAGAACCCGTTCACAACATCAACTGAAGTCCAGAACACTCTCAGTGAAGTAGGTGTATCTGTCTCTAAGTCAACAGTAAAGAGAAGACTCCATGAAAGTAAATACAAAGGGTTCACATCTAGATGCAAACCATTCATCAATTCCAAAAATAGACAGGCCAGAGTTAAATTTGCTGAAAAACACCTCATGAAGCCAGCTCAGTTCTGGAAAAGTATTCTATGGACAGATGAGACAAAGATCAACCTGTACCAGAATGATGGGAAGAAAAAAGTTTGGAGAAGAAAGGGAACGGCACATGATCCAAGGCACACCACATCCTCTGTAAAACATGGTGGAGGCAACGTGATGGCATGGGCATGCATGGCTTTCAATGGCACTGGGTCACTTGTGTTTATTGATGACATAACAGCAGACAAGAGTAGCCGGATGAATTCTGAAGTGTACCGGGATATACTTTCAGCCCAGATTCAGCCAAATGCCGCAAAGGTGATCGGACGGCGCTTCATAGTACAGATGGACAATGACCCCAAGCATACAGCCAAAGCTACCCAGGAGTTCATGAGTGCAAAAAAGTGGAACATTCTGCAATGGCCAAGTCAATCCCCAGATCTTAACCCAATTGAGCATGCATTTCACTTGCTCAAATCCAGACTTAAGACGGAAAGACCCACAAACAAGCAAGACCTGAAGGCTGCGGCTGTAAAGGCCTGGCAAAGCATTAAGAAGGAGGAAACCCAGCGTTTGGTGATGTCCATGGGTTCCAGACTTAAGGCAGTGATTGCCTCCAAAGGATTCGCAACAAAATATTGAAAATAAAAATATTTTGTTTGAGTTTGGTTTATTTGTCCAATTACTTTTGACCTCCTAAAATGTGGAGTGTTTGTAAAGAAATGTGTACAATTCCTACAATTTCTATCAGATATTTTTGTTCAAACCTTCAAATTAAACGTTACAATCTGCACTTGAATTCTGTTGTAGAGGTTTCATTTCAAATCCAATGTGGTGGCATGCAGAGCCCAACTCGCGAAAATTGTGTCACTGTCCAAATATTTCTGGACCTAACTGTAATTCAGGTGACATTCGCTTGCCCTCCTTCCCCAAGGTATTATCTTCACTTGGGAACCCTATCTTTTGGGTGGTCTTCTTCTCTTTTACTTACTTTTTGCTGGTCTACTACACCCAAAATAATCCCAAGGGCAATCTCCCCTCTGTAAACTTCTACTTGCTCTACATGCTCTTTGCAACTGATACAGAGTGAGTGGAACCAGCCTCTAAATAAGTTAAAATCCTTCTCTCTGCCTAGACTTCCATTGGTCATCCACCCATTTATACTGAATGGGTTGCTGCAGTGTTGGAATGACCGAGCACTAGTCACAAACTGTCATGCAATGTTCATCTCTGCACACACCCTCTAGCATACTGCTCACACAACAGATTCTGACAAGCAACCTGAGGCTTCTGGATTATTCAGCGAGAGCCGGGCGTCAGCTGATTCAAGTTCCCTGGTCTTCAGCTCTGCAGGAGTTAATTCCTTCAGACTTGGGAGCAGGACCTAAGAGCTCAGGTTGCTTATTGCCTCGTGCAGATGTCTCCTCCCTAATTAAAGCATGGCTTCCTTCCAGTATGCGCCGATGATAGCTTCAGTATAAACCCCAATGATCCCAGTCTTGGTGGTTATCTTGTTAATGGTGATCCATGTTGTGTTTTTGTGTCACCCAGGGTTATGGGGTGCTTGTTCCCGAGAGGTGTATAACTGGGGAATGTCACTTTGGCATTTGTCACTTTGATCCCACAAGATGGTGGAGGCTATGGACTGAGAGCAGCCACACCCATCGGACTAGACCGCCCCATAGGTGAGTATTACAAAGGTGTTTTTTACGTTCTACAGAGTGGCCTGGTCTCTTATATACAGTATTCTAGAATGCTGTATATACGGGCTCACTGCTGGTGGCCGCAGCTCATAAGGGAAAAACCTGGTGACAGAATCCCTTTAAGCCAGAAACAACTGCACTAAGCACATGTTCTCCTTAGGTATAGTTGCCTCACTGACGTCACAGGTCACTGGCCCATAAACTATAGTCCTGACTCATCAAGACCGATGTGGTTCATTGCGGACAGCATTAATGCAGCTTGGAAATGTTCTGGTGTTTCAGAAATATGCGTTAAAGAGCCGGTTGGGGACCAAAGCCAAAGACCAGACAAGGCTGCACCGCTCCCGACTGGCTCTTCCCAGCGCTGCTTGAAATAGACAGGTTTGTTCCTCACATATGCATAGTATGAGACCTGTCAATCACCTACGGTTAGTATATTAGCACGATACTCAAGAATTAACCCTCCTATTGTCAAATTCCTTTTATAGCAGGAGTGGATTGTTCATGTTATAACATGAAAAGAGAATTTAAAATATAACTTTTAATAGTGTTTTTCTAAAATGATATAGAATCAATAAAAACGTGATAATATAAAATGTATTGCCCGTTCTTTTGGCCACCAAGCTCAATTGGACCAAAAGAATCAGGCACGACGCACTCAAAAGAACTTCCTCTTAGGTCAGGTAAATTGCCTAGTACCTTGTAATCAATTACAAGGATTACAAGGTACTAGGCAATTTACCTGACCTAAGAGGAAGTTCTTTTGAGTGCGTCGTGCCTGATTCTTTTGGTCCAATTGAGCTTGGTGGCCAAAAGAACGGGCAATACATTTTATATTATCACGTTTTTATTGATTCTATATCATTTTAGAAAAACACTATTAAAAGTTATATTTTAAATTCTCTTTTCATGTTATAACATGAACACCTACGGTTAGTGGTGGAGGCCAGTGTGTGTGACCAGGAGGCTGTGGACAAAGGGGGACTTGGTGCACATTATGGAGAACCATCAGCGAACACATTACTCACAAAGTTTTGGAACAGAAGGATAACACACATACCATGATCTTACAACCTTCCATATTTAATTTCTCTTACCTAAATGTACTTTTAAATGATGCAGGTAAAAAGAAGGAATAACATTCTGGAAGAGATAATTAAGTTTAGCGATGGTATTAAAAAAATGTATATAACGGTCATGAATTTAATAATCACGATGATGCCAGTTTTATGCAACAGAAGTCCAAACGTATGGCAACTGCCCTAAGATCTCGCAGAAGCCTACAGGCTGCACTAAACCAAGAAAATCATTTTCAGACCAAAAGTTCTATGGTTTATTTAAAAAAAGGCAAGGGGAAATTCACAGAATCTAATCTTCTATGAACCACTGGGAGAAGCAAAAAGTAAAGGAGCCTCGATCTGCTTCCAAGTCTCCAGCGAACATGATGAAGGTCAACTGCCCTGTCACTCGGAGGTGGCAATAAAGAGAAGAACGTTGTAATATATTGATATCATTTCTACTATTTTCTAGTATAACTTTCTTGTAGCTCCAAAGGTGAAATATCATTTTAATACAGCCCAGGAAGCAGCGTCGTACCCACCAAAGAGGCAGAAGCAAACTTTTTCGGTTTGTTGGCAATGGTTTTTTCTTTGGCTTTAGAAGCAAAACAGTTTCCAGTTTTAGAATAGAGTGGTAGTGCGCATGCATGACTGCCATTTTATTCATTTTTCATGGGACCACTGGAGCACTGGCTTTCTCCTGCAGTCCCATTGGGAATCAAATGAGTAATAGGTGCACATGCGCAGTGCCCTTCCATTCTCAAAAGTGCCCAATTCTTGCACTCAGCGATCAGACCCCTGCAGATCTGGAAATCAACACCCATCCTGTGAATTGCCGTTAAAACCTTCCACCAAACTATCCCATTAAGCTTTTCCTAGAGCATTATTTCCAACTTGCTGTCTGGAGTCAAGGAAAAGGTGAACCTTGAACATCGTGATCACACAAATAGAAATGTTTGATCATAGCCACACTCCTTTTAGTGGCCATACCCCTCCCTTGCCCATTTTTTAGGCCACCTCCACAGAGCACCAATGCATAAGAAACATCCTGGTGATAAGTTATGTCAAGGTTTCAGGCACTTTTTACGTGTCTTCAAAACTCTTCCAGGGGTCCAGGAAGGCTCTACTTCTTTACTTTGAAATGCTTCCAGGGCCCAGGAGGTCCACTTCTTTTTCCTCAAAACTCTTCCAGGGGCCCAGGAAGTTTCCACTTACAGTTAGGTCCAGAAATATTTGGACAGTGACACAATTTTCGCGAGTTGGGCTCTGCATGCCACCACATTGGATTTGAAATGAAACCTCTACAACAGAATTCAAGTGCAGATTGTAACGTTTAATTTGAAGGTTTGAACAAAAATATCTGATAGAAATTGTAGGAATTGTACACATTTCTTTACAAACACTCCACATTTTAGGAGGTCAAAAGTAATTGGACAAATAAACCAAACCCAAACAAAATATTTATATTTTCAATATTTTGTTGCGAATCCTTTGGAGGCAATCACTGCCTTAAGTCTGGAACTCATGGACATCACCAAACGCTGGGTTTCCTCCTTCTTAATGCTTTGCCAAGCCTTTACAGCCGCAGCCTTCAGGTCTTGCTTGTTTGTGGGTCTTTCCGTCTTAAGTCTGGATTTGAGCAAGTGAAATGCATGCTCAATTGGGTTAAGATCTGGTGATTGACTTGGCCATTGCAGAATGTTCCACTTTTTTGCACTCATGAACTCCTGGGTAGCTTTGGCTGTATGCTTGGGGTCATTGTCCATCTGTACTATGAAGCGCCGTCCGATCAACTTTGCGGCATTTGGCTGAATCTGGGCTGAAAGTATATCCCGGTACACTTCAGAATTCATCCGGCTACTCTTGTCTGCTGTTATGTCATCAATAAACACAAGTGACCCAGTGCCATTGAAAGCCATGCATGCCCATGCCATCACGTTGCCTCCACCATGTTTTACAGAGGATGTGGTGTGCCTTGGATCATGTGCCGTTCCCTTTCTTCTCCAAACTTTTTTCTTCCCATCATTCTGGTACAGGTTGATCTTTGTCTCATCTGTCCATAGAATACTTTTCCAGAACTGAGCTGGCTTCATGAGGTGTTTTTCAGCAAATTTAACTCTGGCCTGTCAATTTTTGGAATTGATGAATGGTTTGCATCTAGATGTGAACCCTTTGTATTTACTTTCATGGAGTCTTCTCTTTACTGTTGACTTAGAGACAGATACACCTACTTCACTGAGAGTGTTCTGGACTTCAGTTGATGTTGTGAACGGGTTCTTCTTCACCAAAGAAAGTATGCGGCGATCATCCACCACTGTTGTCATCCGTGGACGCCCAGGCCTTTTTGAGTTCCCAAGCTCACCAGTCAATTCCTTTTTTCTCAGAATGTACCCGACTGTTGATTTTGCTACTCCAAGCATGTCTGCTATCTCTCTGATGGATTTTTTCTTTTTTTTCAGCCTCAGGATGTTCTGCTTCACCTCAATTGAGAGTTCCTTAGACCGCATGTTTTCTGGTCACAGCAACAGCTTCCAAATGCAAAACCACACACCTGTAATCAACCCCAGACCTTTTAACTACTTCATTGATTACAGGTTAACGAGGGAGACGCCTTCAGAGTTAATTGCAGCCCTTAGAGTCCCTTGTCCAATTACTTTTGGTCCCTTGAAAAAGAGGAGGCTATGCATTACAGAGCTATGATTCCTAAACCCTTTCTCCGATTTGGATGTGAAAACTCTCATATTGCAGCTGGGAGTGTGCACTTTCAGCCCATATTATATATATATAATTGTATTTCTGAACATTTTTTTGTAAACAGCTAAAATAACAAAACTTGTGTCACTGTCCAAATATTTCTGGACCTAACTGTATTTTTCTTTGAAACTTTTCCAGGGACCCAGGAGGTTTCCACTCCTTTTTCTTCTAAACTCTTCCAGGGGCCAAGGAAGTCTCCACTTATTTCTCTTTGAAACTTTTCCAGGGACCCAGGAGGTTTCCACTCCTTTTTCTTCTAAAGTCTTCCAGGGGCCCAGGAAGTCTCCACTTCTTTTTCTTCGAAACTCGTCCAGAGGCCCAGGAAGTCTCCACTTATTTTTCTTCATAACTCTTCCAGGGGCTCCATAGTTTCGGAAATCTCCTTCTTAGGCTAAGTTCACATTTCCGTTGGTTTGCATCAGTCACATGCGTTGCTTGACGCATGTGACTGATGCGCTGTACAACGGATGACAAAGAACAGAATTCATTGTCGGACTCCGTTGTGTGTGGGGGGCGGAGCGCGAGGGGGCGGAGTTTGGGGTGGGTGGAGCCGAGCGAGGCCATGGCACTGAGGACGTCAGTGCCGCGGGGACTGCAGGGCTGGGGACAGGTGAATGTGTGTGTGTGTGTGCATGCTGAGTGCGGGAGGGGGCGGAGCCGAGCGGGGAAGTGTCGGGCTCCCTGCACAGCCAGGGTAAATATCGGGTATAAGCAAAGCACTTTGTGCTTGGTTACCCGATATTTATCTTGGTTACCAGCATATACCGCTTAGCGCTGGCTCCCTGCACACGTAACCACTGTAAATATCGGGTAACTAACTAAAGCGCATTGCTTGGTTTCCCGATGTATATCATGGTTACAGGTGCAGGGAGCCAGAGAACATGCGCAGCAAAATCCTATGGATTGTGCTGCTCAGAAAACGTTACAGGCTGCGTTGCTCCCGCCCGATGGTCAGTTAAAAAACGACTGACCGCGACGCAGCGGATGCAACGCAGCATCATCAGTCGCAATCCGTCACTAATAGAAGTCTATGGGGAAAAACTGGATTCCTGCGAAATATTTTGCAGGATACTGTAATTCCTCAAGGCGACAGATTGTGACTGATGCAAAACAACAGAAGTGTGAACCTAGCCTTAACTGCGAATGTGTGCTGGCTGAAATCTCAAATCAAGCATTACTGAATGCTTGCAAGGAGGAATTTAGAACACACAAAATGTAGTTGGTATGAGCTCCTCGTTCAGTAATATGAGGCGGTGCACACCCAAGTGCTTTATTTTTTTTATTGCACAAGCCTTTGTATATATCAATAGTGGGTTGATCTCTTAGTAAAAACTCCCAGCCGTATGCCATTGGTAAAACTAGAAACACATGCAAAAGCGTATGCGGTTTATGTCCATATTTGGGAATTTACTCATCGGCTCTCCATTAGGCCTCTGCCACACTCTTGTGAAAATCACGCACGTGCCGCGAGACACGTATTTTCCCTGCATGTTGCGTGTAGGTAAGTACGTATCTCCGGTATGTGCAGGCCACGTGTGTCCTCCGTGTGCTATCCACGATAACACACGGAGAACCTGTAATTTGCATACTCACATGGTCCTTCCTGCTGTCCGTAGTGCTGATCTTCGGTCTCCGGTCCTGCCGACTCCCCGCTGCTGCTGCTGCCGGCCGCAGTGAAGTGAATATTAAATGAGCATAATGAGCGGCGGTTGCATCAAGTGACAACAGCGGCAGAGACAGGAGGGCTGGAGAAGGTGAGTAAAGATTTGTTATTTTTTTCTCTGACACGTGAGTTTTCTCCGGCGCGTGTCGCACGGGACTGCATCCACACTACATCCGTGTGGTACACGACACCCGTGCTGCCGGAGAAAAACAGACATGTCAGCATGCTGAAAAACGCATACACGTACAAACGGACACAGACACACGTTCCGTTTGGTTTTACGTGTGTGTGTGCCTGCAACCATAGGGTAGCATTGGTGTACGTGTCTCCGTGCCGCCGGTACGTGCAAAAACGTACTTAAACACGTACCGGCGGCACGGATGTGTGTCGGAGACCTAACATAGAGTCCTTATCACTAGCTGCACAGATGAATCAGAGCTTGCATAGATGTAGTCAGTCATCATTATTATCAATCTCTTCATTGTATTTCATTATTTCAGACATCAGCTGCAGGCTTTTAGGCTCCATCTTGTTCCTCCTATACAAAAGAAAGCTTGGTTATAGAAAAGCTTATAGAAAATTAGAAACAGTAGAAAAGCATATAGAAAAATATTTTGTATTCTCACAAGTTTGTGTTGACATGATGCATTTTTTTGTCACGATTTTACCAATATCGCCACAATTTACCTTTTTGGAAAATCAGCGCAAAAAATGCATCATGTAAACATGGCCTTAAGCGGGCTTTACACGCTGCGACATCGCTAATGCGGAGTCGTTGGGGTCACGGAATTGGTGACGCACATCCGGCCGCATTAGCGATGCCGTTGCGTGTGACACCGATAAGCGATTTTGCATCGTTGTAAAAACATGCAAAATCACTAATCGGCGACACGGGGGTCCATTCTCAAATCTCGTTACTGCAGCAGTAACGAGGTTGTTCCTCGTTCCTGCGGCAGCACACATCGCTGCGTGTGACGCCGCAGGAACGAGGAAGCTCCCCTTACCTGCCTCCCGGCCGCTATGAGGAATGAAGGAGGTGGGCGGGATGTTACGTCCCGCTCAGCTCCGCCCCTCCGCTGCTATTGGGCAGCGGTTCAGTGACGTCGCTGTGACGCCGCACGGACCGCCCCCTTAGAAAGGAGGCGGTTCGCCCGTCACAGCGACGTCGCCGGACACGTATGTATGTGTGACGGGTCTGCGCGATGTTGTGCGGCACGGGCAGCGATTTGCCCGTGTCGCGCAACAGATGGGGGCGGGTACCCACACTAGCGATATCGGGACCGATATCGCAGTGTGTAAAGTAGCCTTTAGTGAGTTTTTTGCCATACATTTCTACAGCAGAAAGACATGGACAACACATCCAAAATCTGTTTATCTAGTGGCGCCAGGCAAAAATGTATGCAACTGAACATGAAGTTCTAAATTTTGCTACGAGGCAATGATTCCTGCGCCTGCAAGTGCTTGAAAGGTACATTCCAAGTTTTTCATTGTTATTTTCCAAACTTTTAATTTAGAGAAAGGAATAATGGGAGCTCTTTTGATAGATTCCCTGTAATTCTGGGCCCGTAAGCAGCAAAATATTTCAATATATTATGTGTGATGTGATCTTGCAAGACAAAAATAATATTGCCCCTTAAGCAATCTGAGCCCCAGATACCCAGCTACCCAAAAGCGCCACATAATTCAGCCTTCCCTCCTTACAAAAGAATCTGAGAACATCTGTCTGCCTCTTATTCTCTGCGATTGTGCTAGCCAGGGGCGATATATTATCTTGTTACAGGTGCTCAGCTGCAGAAAGATGCTTCGGATCTGGAGAGTGCTCCACGCCATTCTGCTCCTCGTTCTGCGCATTACAGTAATATCCCAGGTGTTTCCTGCTCTGGGTAAGCGGCGATTCAAGGGCCCTTCATTGTAATATCCTTGTTTATTTTGCTCTTTGAGAAATGATTAGACTGATTTAGACCTAAATGTTTGA
This sequence comes from Anomaloglossus baeobatrachus, assembly GCF_048569485.1. NCBI lineage: Eukaryota > Metazoa > Chordata > Amphibia > Anura > Aromobatidae > Anomaloglossus > Anomaloglossus baeobatrachus. The sequence continues at coordinate 188,131,197 of NC_134361.1, forward strand.
ACTTTGTCACCTTGCAGCTGAGATGTGTATATATGAAGAAATGGATTTCTGAGCGGATCCTTACAGTATTTGGGAAATTTAGTCTAAGAAAAGCTCAGAATTTTTAACATTTTTTTTCACAATTTTATTAAGAGGAGTTTTTCATAATGCCCATTTTTTTATTTATTTATTTTTTTTAACATTGCCACCCTGCATTTTTTTATTATTATTATTATTATTATTATTGTTATTATTATTATTTTACTTTTTATATTTATGTAATTGTATGCATTTTTCCCCCCTGTTTGGACATACTACATAATAGTAATATTTAGTTAGATTTTGCCAACATACCGCACCACTTTACAATTCGGAGGGAACGTGTGTGTAAAAACAATATCAGACATTACAATTTAAAGGGAACCTGTAGGGTGCAATATGCAGCCAGCACCATGAGCAGTACTGAGTGTATATTGCTAATCCCTGTCTAACCGTCCCTGTATATGTGTCGCCCGTGGATCAGGGGGTACTCAGATCCGGGCCACGGGGTCACTTCTGTGGGTATCACGGTGGCGTGACCCGGTCTGGGATCCCAGGCTCCACAGTAAAAGGGGATTTGGTAAGGGAGATTGTCCGTGACGCCACCCACGGTTGTGGTGAGGTTGTGACACCACCGCTGCTCTGGACGGGGATCCCGGGAGTGATGGTATGGAGCAGCTAGATGTTAGTTCTCCCCTCCGTGGGTAGGGGGTTGGTTGTCCCGGGGCCCGGTGAGGTAGGTGGATGGGTAGCAGGTGGGTTACGGGGCCTGGTGAGGTGCAGGGTCGCAGGAGCAGCGCTGTGCCGCACGGCACGGGGTACTCACTCAGCCAGTAATCACGACACAGTCCTTGGTAAAACACTCGGCTGGATGGACGGGTCCCACAGACGGCTGCGCTTGTTGTCTCTCCCCTGACCCAGTTTGGTGGTGTAAGTCCTTTCTTCCACCTCCGTGCACGCTCCTCCTGCGCTCCGGCTTCCAGCTGGCTCCCCGGTTCGGTACCAGTGGGCCACTGCCCAGCCCCGGCTACCTACGGTTCCACCAGCTGTCTCCCCGGCTCCCTGCAGACGGCCACTACCGTCTGCCTGACTCTCTGCTGCACGAGGGCCCCAGTCTGCGTCTGCCTCTCTGCAGACCTCCTCTCTCCTCCTCCGCCTGAACTTGACTGGGCTTGTTTCCTGCCTCAGGCCAGCTAACTCCTGGGTGGGCGTCTCCATCTCCTGACTCCACCCACCTGGTGTGTCAGTCTGAGCCCGAGGAAAGGAATCAAGTTTCACTGGGGATGTCTGCTGTGAAACTGCTGGGGGTGGGGGTGTGTGTGTGTTGTTACCTGTGGCCCCTGGCTTGTCCCGTGCGCCACATATACACTAGCATAGATAAAGAGATCTCTAGAAAAAGTATTTCTAAAGATCTTTTATCATATGCTAATAGGGTTAGTGACTAGTCGCAAGGGCATTACTTGGCTAGTTGGCCCCCTTAGCATTTAAGCATACCCCTGTGGGCGTGCTAACATGCTAATGAAGGCGCAATGTCAGAGGTATGGTCGATCTCACTGTTCTCTGCTGCCACCACCCCCGACTCTGGATTTCTGCTCAGTGCGCATAATCAGAAGTCCTGGACTTCCAGTCATGCGTACTATGAAGGTGTACGCATCCCGGCTTCACACTGGTGTTGGGCGTATGACTGGTAGTCCGGGAACAGTCTGATTGTGCACACTGAGCCAAAAATCAGCAGTGGCAGCAGAGATGAGAGTGACTATGCCTCTGATGCTGCACATTCATTAGCATGTTAGCACGCCTGCAGGGGCGCACTTACTTACATGCTAAGCGGGCTGACTAGCCAAGAGAACTAACACCCTTGCGACTAGTCCCTGGCCTCATTAGCATATTGTAAAGAATCTTTAGAAATACTTTTTCTAAAGATTTCTTTATGTATGCTAGGATATACAGGGGCGGTTAGGCAGGGATTAGCAATATTTTCCCAGAACTGCTTGTGGTTCTGGGTGCATATTGCACCTGACATTTTCCCTTTAACATGAATCAAACAAGAGCAGTGAGAGTCCCATTTGCAAACTTTCAAAAAATTTGCCAATCGTCGAATTCGGCACTTTTCTAGAAAATTGGCCAACAAATTTGACTTGCATCATAGTTATTTGAAGCAAATAGAATGTTACTTATGTTCTGGAGTAAAAAAAAAATAAATCTCAAATGACCTCCCACCTGTCCCATAGCCTACCGTCCGGCCCTTTGCAGGTACTGTTCAGTGATCTTTAGTCTGCACCAAGGCATCCAGGGCCAAGTAATCCTAGGACTAGAGATGAGCGAACCTGAGGTTGGGTGTTCGTACCAAACAGACTTTACAAAAAAAAACAGAATTCGGGTTTGAATACTTTACGTATCCAAAACCACTCGTGTGAGCGCCGCTGTGCTCGGGTACGCTCGGTGCTCAGACCAGTGTGAGCCGCTTGCAGTTTTGATGGCTTGTACTGAGGGTAACAACAGCATGATTGGATGAGTGTGTGCCCCAAAAAAAAAAAAAAAAAAGGAAAACCCCTGCTTACCTGCCCTGGAAGTGATCTGTGTATGGCTGGCTACATGTGGGCAGAGACCTGAACTGCCCAATTACTGACTTCCATTGGGTTCAGGTCAAGTCCGGGTCCCAAACCGAGCTTTATCTAAAGTCCGGCTAATCCAGGGGTTCAAACTTACACAGGTTTGCTCATCTCTACCTAGGCCATAAGGGCGCATGTCATCCGAGGCTAAAGAGGGCTTTACATGGTACGACCAATTGTGCAATTTCACAATCGATCGTACCCGCCCCCGTCCTTTTTGCGTCACGGGCAAATCGCTGCCCGTGTCGCACAAAGTCAGTAACCCCCGTCACACATACTTACCTCTCGTGCGACCTCGCTGTGGGCGGCGAACATCCACTTCCTAGAGTGGAAGGGACGTTCGGCGTCACAGCGACGTCACACGGCCGCCGGCCAATGGAAGCGGAGGGGCGGAGATGAGCGGGACGTAAACATCCCGCCCACCTCCTTCCTTCACATAGCCGGCGGCGGCCGCGTGACGCAGGTGAGCTGCTGTTCATCGTTCCCGGGGTGTCACACGGAGCGACGTGTGCTACCCCGGAAACGATGAACAACTAAATTAAACGATATTATGGAACCTAACGAGCAGTACACGACTCACTATTTGTGAGCGATACTGCGTCGCTAGGAGGTGTCACACAGGCCGGCATCGCCAGCGATGCCGGATGTGCGTCACAAAAACCGTGACCCCGACGATCTATCGCACGATAGATTGTCTGGTGTAAAGCAGCCTTTAGACGTGCATTGCCCTAGGGAATGACTAGGCGCGTTAGTATATCGGAGGTCTACTCGATGGAACCGATTTGAAGAGGCCCTGAGGATGTGGACAGTCCCTGAAACTCATTGAAGGGGGCTCGTCGGGAACTGAGTGGTGCTGCAGCAGGACAAGTGGTCAGATGAGGGGGATTTTCAGGCAAAACATTAAAAAATTGAAGTGAGAAGAATCTAATTTTTTGCAAAATTCAATTTGCCTTGAACTTATTCATTAACCTCTACTCATACAGTGCTTCATAAGGAAATGGAGGTGACTCAAAAAGTTAAAAGTGCTTGTAGTGTAGAGTCCAGCCATCTTTTATAACAAAAATGGTTATTCATGCAAACCTGATTCACACAGTCACCAGCAGGTATTATATACAAAGTGCTTCTGAATTTAGCATGTGAGGAACCGATGAAATAATGGACCAGATTCTGAAGAATAATGCACTGGCGAAAAACTAAAAAAAGTTGAATGCATGTGATAATTCTGCCTAAAAAGACGTGTTTTTAGGGCACATTTAAAATTGTAGACACTTGGAAATAACCTGATTGTCTTGGGTAGTGCATTCCAGAGACCTGGTGCAGCACAAGAAAAGTCTTGAAGATGGGAATTGGAGGTTCGGATTATAAATGATTTTAGTCACTAGCAGAATGGAGAACATGGGAAGGTGGGTAGACAAAGATGGCTGAATAGATGTATGGAGAGTTTTATGGGTAAAGTAATAAGGTTATGTCCAATCTATTTTTATTAAAAGTTTCCAAGTTGTACAAACACAAAAGGGGGAAAAAAATACAAGGACATAAAATAAATACAGTACACCTGAAAAACATAGTCCAATGTTACTAAAATAGGTAATAGACATGAACACAATTACAGTAAATTAACAATGCTGCTGTAAAAATGGCCAACATTTCGGATCACAACCTCTCCATCTAATGGTATTATCTTGATGACCTGGAAATAAATGATGATGATGGTCTATATAAGTGTCACATTAGGTGCAGGGAAGTACCAAGAGAATAGTGAAAGGGAAGGGAAACCCTGTGTCTAGGGAAAGGGATGATGGTGAAGAAACCTACTGCTGGTCCCTGAGGTTCCTCACCACCCTAGATAGGTTCACCTGTTCTGTCCCCACTTAAAGGCGATGGAAGGTGCGTAGTTGTGAGAGGTTGTGAGAGTCTTACCTTCGTTTTTCCTATAGGTGAGGCAGACAGGACCTTGAGCACTCCAGAGTGAAAACATGCACAAGCTGAGATGAAACAATGGTGGTTTATTTTCTCCAAAGGTCAGGACATGCAGAGTGCAGTAATCCAAGTACCAGGCATTGAAATCTTCCAGTGATGCTTGCCTCTGTAGCTACTACGTGTGGTCAGAAGACTTTGCTCCTAGTAGCTCAAGTAAGGGATGTTGCTCTCACAAAAGCTCTGACTGGAATGACAAGCCAGGAAGTGATGCAAGAGGGTCATCAGACACTCCCATGGGCTGAGCAAAAGAAACAGAGGAGCTGAAAAGTCTGACCAGTAGATGGCAGCAGAGACAGGCATGAAAAACATTAAATAACAGTTTTTAACTAAGACAAATAGAACAGCACACTCCCCGTCTGAAATTCACTTTGGGGATTTCACTATTGAGTCCATAATACAACCTGAAAGGAAAGGCATGTTAAATGCAAAAACAAGCTCAATTGAGTCCAAAACAAGAAGGATGGCTTAAAGTTCAGGTCCGGTAGCGTTCATCCTGTAGGGACGCTCTCTATGGGAGATGTGCTCAGCAGAAAGGGCTTTGTGGCAGACATGCCAGCGATGACAGTCTTTGGTTTTAAGGTCAGTACGACAGCATCTGGCGATATGCACTAACCTAGCGACAGTCCTGACGAGCCTCATCCAGCTGGAGAAACGTTCAAAACGTTGGCAACCGAGGTTGGAAGTTTTTTCTGCACTGGTGGCCAGGGTATTGACTTCAGCTCGGACATCTGGATCGTTGTCTGGATCTAGGATGCTGAAGGCTTCCTGGACACCTTCTTCTGACTGTCTCAGCAGGAACTCTGGACCCGTAAGCCAAGAAGAGTTAGCAAAAGAACTTATAGACATAGGTCTAGTTGCGTGATCTGCTGGATTCAGTTCAGATGGTACATAACGCCATTGTTCTGGTTTGGAGGATCTCCTGATCCTTTCAATGCGGTTACTGACGTACACATAAAATCGTCTTGATTGATTGTAGATGTAACCTAAAACGACCTTACTGTCAGTGTAGTATTGGACCTCATCTATTTCGACACACAGTTCTTGTCGTATGAAGTCGGCAATTTCCACTGCCAAAACGGTGCCACAGAGTTCCAGTCTGGGAATGGTATGGTCGGGCTTCGGGGCCAGCTTCGCCTTGCCAAATACAAATCCAACGTAGTTTTGTCCGTTGGGGTCTGTCACTTTCAGGTATGCAACTGCTGCTATAGCTTCTGTGGAGGAGTCTGAGAAGATGTGCAGTTCCTTCTTTATGCTAGAGGTGAGGGAGATTTTGAGATAACATCTTGAGATGTGGATGTTGTTCAACCCACACAACGACTGTTTCCAAGCTTCCCATTTTTGCTGTTTGTCAGAAGGGAGTGGGGTATCCCAGTCCTTGACGGTTTCAGAGAATTGTCTCAGCAAGGATTTGCCTTGTATAGTGATAGGCGCCACAAATCCCAGTGGGTCGAACAAGCTGTTCACTATAGAGAGGACACCACGTTTTGTGAATGGCTTGTCTGAGCAACTTACTTGAAATCCGAAGGAGTCGGCTGCAAGATCCCATCTGATGCCCAGGCTCCTCTGCACGGGTGGACTGTCTAGCCCTAAGTCAATGTCCTTGAATCCAGGGGCGTGATCACCCGACTCAAAGGCTCTCATTACGGTCAGGCTATTGGAAGCAATTTTGTGTAACCTGAGTTTTGCCTGGGACAGCATGCCTTGAGTCCTTTTGAGCAAATCAATGGCTTCTTCCTCGGTGGGTAGTGATTTGAGCCCATCGTCTACATAAAAGTCTTTCTCAACAAAGCCTCTGGCATCTGTTCCATACTCGGACTCTCCCTCTAATGCGGTTCTCCGGAGACCATAGGTTGCAACTGCGGGTGAAGGGCTGTTTCCAAACACGTGGACCCTCATACGATATTCCACCATCTCTTTATTGGTGTCATTATCCTTGTACCACAGAAATCTGAGGAAGTTCCGGTGGTCCTCTCTGACTAGGAAACAGTGGAACATCTGTTCAATATCGGCAGTGATGGCGACAAGCTCTTTTCTGAACCTCAGCAATACTCCTACCAAGTTGTTTGTTAGGTTAGGACCTGTGAGGAGAACATCGTTAAGGGATACACCTTCATGTTTGGCGCTGGAGTCGAAGACAACCCTGATTTGATTCGGTTTTCGTGGGTGGTATACACCGAATGAAGGCAGATACCAACACTCTTCGTTCTTCTTCAAGAATGGAGCAGGTTCTGCGTGGTTGTTGCGGAATATTTTGTCCATAAAGGCAACAATATGTTCTCTCATTTCAGGTTTGCTGCTCATAGAACGCTGAAGAGAGTTAAATCTGGTCTGAGCTTGAGCTCGGTTGTTTGGGAGTCTTACCCTGGTAGATCGGAAGGGTAATGGAGAGACCCAATGGTTGGTTTTGTCTTTAGAAAACTCACAGTCCATTATTCCGATGAATTCTCTGTCCTCTACTGACAAGGCTACTTTATCGTCGTCCTTGGTTGTGAGAAAGACTGATCTTCCCAAGTTGTCGATATGCAGAGAAGAAGCGATGTCAGGTAGCTGTATTGTGTCTGGAGACTTCTCTTTCACTTCATAGTGATGAGGACATGGCTTTAAGCAGGTTGTGCGCCCATCTCCATGCACATAAGTCTTGAAGGAATCAATTTCTGATCGATCAACGCACACATTTCCTATGACTACCCATCCCAAGTCCAGTCTCTGGGCGTATGGTGCATAGTCAGGCCCATTACACTGCTGTCGCACCTTGTGTACCCTTAGATTGTCTCTGCCGAGCAGGAGTAGAATCTCTGCGTTATTGTCCAGAGGTGGAATAACACTAGCGAGGTGTCTTAGGTGTGGTTGATGAAATGCAGCTTCTGGGGTAGGAATTTCATTCCTGTGGCTGGGTATTTGGTCACATTCAACGAGCGTTGGTAGAGGTATTTCAGTCTTCCCATTGATAGGAGAAGCAATGAATCCCTGGGCTCTTCTGCCGCTAGTCTCAATGCGACCTGAGCAGGTGTTCAAGGTGTAGGGTTCTGATGGTCCATTAATTCCGAAGGCTTCAAAGAATTTGGTTCCTGCTAGGGACCGGTTGCTTTGGTCGTCTATGATGGCATACACCTTCATTGCCTTTTCTGGATGTCCCTCAGGATAAACCTTGATGAGGCATATTCGGGCACAACATTTCTGTGTTTGGCCCTCTCCACATACCTCTGAGCATGAGCAGGAGACGGCTGTGGTGGTGTCAGTCTGATTCTTGGGCTCCCCGCCATGACTTGGAGTGGGAGTGGTGGTGACTGCAGCCGGTGTGTCTCTAGCTAGCTGGGTTGGGTGCATGGCTGAAACGTGTTTTTCACTGTGACACTCCTCACACTTGACAATGGATTTACAGTCCTTGGCCATGTGTTCAAGTGATGCGCAGCATTTGAAACAGATCCCAAGCTCTGTGAGGACTTTCTTGCGCTCCTGTAGGGTTTTAGATCTAAACCCTCTGCACTTGTTCAGTGAATGCGGTTTTTTATGGATGGGACATTCTTGATTGAAAGACTTATCTCGTGATGAGATGGTGTTCTGTTTATCTGTGCGTGCTGCAGGTGATGGTAGCTCAGTCTTCCTGACACTCACAGTGTTCTTAATGTCTCTGCGTTTGTGTATGGCACCTTCATACCTTGATGATGATGATGTTGCAGCTGCCGAAGTGTTGAACTCTAGGAAGTCGAGGCTGGGGTCGTTCCTCATCTGGGCCTGCTCATCAATGAACTTGCAGAACTGAATAAATGGGGGAAAGGTGACGTCATTCATTCTTTTGTACCTTGAGACTGACGTTGCCCATTTCTCCTGCAGACTGTATGGCAGCTTCACCACGATTGGGTTCACTCCATGGGCTGTATCCAGGTAGCACAGCCCAGACAGACGAGGGTCTCTTTTGGCGAGCTCCAGCTCCATGAGCAGATCACTTAGGTCTTGAAGCTTGTGGACTTCTTTAAGGTTGATCTTTGGGATGTCCTGCAGTCTCTTGAATAGGGCTTTCTCTATTGCTTCTGCGCTGCCAAAGGTGCGTTCCAGTCTCTGCCATGCAGCAGCGAGACCTGCTTCTGCTTGTCCCACATAGACGGTTCTGAGGCTCTTGATACGGTTTGTAGAGCCTGGGCCCAACCACTTGATCAGGAGGTCGAGCTCCTGTTCCGCAGTGAAGTTGAGATTTGCGATGGCTGCCTTGAAAGTTGCTTTCCAGGCCCTGTAGCTCTCTGCACGATCATCGAATTTCGTGAGACTAGTGTTGATTAGCTCTCTGCTCACCATGAACCTGGCAAACTCAGACATATCTGATTTCTCACCACTTGTTGCCACGACGACTCGTGATGCCCCTGGGGCGTATGGGCTGCCTGGCATGAATGGATGAGATGTTCCCAGGTAAAATGACGTTGCTGCAGGGTTGAGCTGTGGTTTAGCCTCTGTAGATTTTGATGACCGCTGCTTGAGCTGTGGAAGTGGGTCAGGAAACACTTGGTTGCCATCTTGCTGTGGTGGCTGTGTTTGAGAGGGCACCTTTTGGTGACTGTTATTAATTTGCTTGGGTGCTTTAGGTGGCACTGGCACTGGTAGAGGTAAGTTGGAGGTTTCGGTGTTGTCGGCTTGGACGGTACTGCAAACCGGGGTTGCTACAGGTAACTGATTCAGTACATAGTCTCTTGTGCGATCAACTGGATTGTCTGCTTCCAGTGGTGGCGAGTCAGCTGGATCAGGACCTTGGATCAATGCTTGCTCAAGTAGTCTCACTTTAGCTAGCGCAACTTCCTCTTCCATCTGTGACTGAAGAATCTTTATCCGAGCCTCCGCTTCTGCACTTTTGGCTTCTTCCTCTACTTCTCTTTCTGTGAAGGAACGTCTCACCTTGGATTCCTCTGCTCTTATGCGGGCCTCTAGTATCCTGTCGCTCAGGGCTGAGCTTCTTGAGGATGATGACCCGGATGACCGAGAGGAACGTCTAGATGAGGTTGATCGGTGTGATCTGGTTTCTTGCTGGTGAGAGATACGGTGTTCTGCCTTGTCTATGGCATTTTGCACCTTGGCATCTCTTTCTTTGTCCACCTCTTCTGCCTTGCTCAGGTCTGAAAGCGCTTCGTCAATTTTAGAGTCTTTTAGAAAGGTAATGTACCTTGTTGACAGTCTCTTGTATCTTTCATGAGCTGTGTTCAGCCGTTCCAGAGCGGCTTGTAAGCATGTGGCATCACCTGATGAGGATTCAAGTCTTGACATGTAATAGGTGACTCGTTCCCACTGTTCTTCCAGGTGTTCACATAGCTCATCTTTCATAGTGTGATAGTTTTCAGTGGCCTTTATCGTGGGTTTGGAAGAGCGCTTCGGTCGGACAACTTGGTCTGCTGAAAGCATGGGCTCTGCCTCCTGGGCTTCATAATGGACAGTATCAGGTTGTATTTGCTCTGTTTCAGCAGTGGGGAACTGTCCGAGGTCTTTTTCGGCCATTTTTATATAAGGTGTACTGTCTCTTTAAGAAACTTGACTTTTGAATAGGGGTCCAAAAATCGTTGTGCAGCTCTGCAAGGACTCCCTGATGAGATTCCCAAGGTGTCTTCAGTAAAACTTGGGGTTCGCAGTGCAGCGGTGTGCAGTAATGGGGTATAATGTACTGCAAGTCTATAGAAGGAGTATAGCAGGAGAGAAACAGCAGGTGCATAAACTGTCCCTTTACAATGCAAGCAGAGGTGACACAGGACGTGGCAGATGGGAGAGCTTCCCCTTAGGCTTGCCCAGGCATGCACTGTGCAGGCAGACTAGTGCACAAGGCTTGTTGCTAGGCAGATTACAGGGGAAGTTACAGGGCTCTTAGGGATCTGTAGCCGGGGTATTGAGCTCTTAAGCAGTCTTCTGACTGTTCTGTCCCCACTTAAAGGCGATGGAAGGTGCGTAGTTGTGAGAGGTTGTGAGAGTCTTACCTTCGTTTTTCCTATAGGTGGGGCAGACAGGACCAGAGCGCTCCAGAGTGAAAACATGCACAAGCTGAGATGAAACAATGGTGGTTTATTTTCTCCAAAGGTCAGGACATGCAGAGTGCAGTAATCCAAGTACCAGGCATTGAAATCTTCCAGTGATGCTTGCCTCTGTAGCTACTACGTGTGGTCAGAAGACTTTGCTCCTAGTAGCTCAAGTAAGGGATGTTGCTCTCACAAAAGCTCTGACTGGAATGACAAGCCAGGAAGTGATGCAAGAGGGTCATCAGACACTCCCATGGGCTGAGCAAAAGAAACAGAGGAGCTGAAAAGTCTGACCAGTAGATGGCAGCAGAGACAGGCATGAAAAACATTAAATAACAGTTTTTAACTAAGACAAATAGAACAGCACATCACCTATGTGCCGAGCCGGATACCTGACCCTAGGTATCCCTAGTGCTTGGCCCTAAATAGGGAACGGATGGCATAAGCTGTTCGTCAACCCCACTAACCACTATGGACTACACAAGGAGGACACACAAGTGTCAAATTGCATAAACTGCCTATCTACAGATGAAACAGGTAGAAGTTCAGCAAAGTTTTCAGTAATGATACTACAGATGAGTACAAGCTACTTGCTTCCAACCAAGGCTTGAATGAACTGAAAATATCACCAGCACCAGTCCAAGGAAGGAAAGGGTATTTAAGCCTCACATAATGCTGATGATCAGCACCTGGGTGGAAGGTGATCTCCTGAGGTCCAAAAGGGAGAGAGATGAATCCAGCAGGAAAGCTACTTATACCAATGAATACTGACAGCAGGAACCATGGAAAGTCAGGGAGCATTCTGTGCAGCCAAACGCTGTGATCTCTTATGGCCAGAAACCACATGACTGTGTGACATACCCGTGATGATAAGCCCCTTTAAGTAACAAACTACCAATGATATGAGAAATTGTGATGGAGGAATCTCATGAAAATACTCAATGAATCTAAAAAAAGGAGAGATCATGTAGGATCTATAAGACGTGTCAAATTGGAATGTACCTCAAAGATAGCAGAGTCCATGGAAGGTGGGTCAATGTAATAGAAAGACAAGGAGACAAGAGAGGGGATCTTGATCCTCAATGTAACATTTCCTCCAATCTAACATTTGCATAGGGAACATTGGACCCCTCAGGTTCGAGGGTCCAGGTTGTAATGTACCGCCCCTAGCAGTGGTCGAACCGCTCGGATCCGGGTGCCGCTACTCGTGACTCGAGGGTCTCTAGACCCGGGGGCTCGGGGACAGGGGAGATATAGTTCGTGACGCCACCCGTGGTGTGTGATAATGGGAGTACCGCCGCTGCCGTTGGGAGTATCTGGGGTGATAGAGTGGGGCAGCTAGGTGACGCAACCCTCCACGGGTAGGGGATTGCCCTGGGACTCTGGATAGTGCCTTGGGGATGCAGGGGCTCGCAGGCTTGCTGGTGCAGGGGTATCAGGTACTCACTCATAAATATGCAGACACTGATAACGTAGTAAACCAAGTCTCAGTCTACCACTATCTCCTGAGGGGAGCTCTTCCAGGTCCCGTCCCATGCAGTACCACCTAGTGGTCTGTGGCCTTTCTCCTGGCACCTGAATTTTGATTGTCCTTTGTGGTCCATCAGTCTGGAGCTTTCCGGGCCCTGCTCCCCATTGTGGCTAAGTAGAAGAGTTTGCTCTCAGGGTCTCACGCTTGAGATTTCAGTAGGCTGCTTTTCATGGAAAGCCCTATCCCCCTCGTTGCGCTAGTGCCCCCGATCTCTGAGCTGATGGGAACAGTCCATAGAGGTCCTGTCCTCCGAAGGTTAATTGCCGGGTTGCTTACAGCCTCTCCCTGACCTAGGGTCCATGTACCCCGACGAGCCTTTGGTCCCAGCTCGGCTGTTGAACTGCGGCTGCTGGCTATCCTCCTTGATTAGCCCAGCACCCAGTCCCAACCTCCCGCGACTGGGTCTCCGACTCCTCCGGACCCAGACCACCGACTGCGACCTAGGATACTTCTCCCCTGGGAGCTCCAACTCCCAGCTTCCTCGAGCTCCTCACTGCTCGAGGGCTACTTTCCTTCTTTGGGGAGCTGCTACTCCCAGCTCCTCACTCTTTGGGAGCTATCACTATTCTCTCTGCTCCCCTGGAGCCAACTGCATTGCCACATCCCACCTCCGTGCCTGACCCCTAGGTGGGCGGCCCTATTCCAGCTTAAGCAGCCCACTGGTGTGCCTGACAGGTGTGGCGCAAGGTGTCACTAGGATTTGTGAATGCTGGTGGAGGCAGTACTGCAGGATAGGGACCCAGAACCATGGGGGTTTGAGCCCTGCACGGGGAGAGAAAGATTGTGCAGAACCCTGTGACGACCTGACTAGTCCAGGACCTCACAGTACCATCAACCTCCTCACCACCAATGACTGTCATTGCTCGCAGAATAAACTTAGTTTCTAGGTTTTGTTCGAAAAGTTGACCCCCAAACCTGTCAAATCCAGCATCGTACTCCACAGGTCAGCTTCTCTCTGCGGTACTGTGCCGCGAACCAGAGGAAACTTATTTTTTCCTTCCTCCCTCTGCAGTCAACACTTCCTCTAAAGCTCGGGGTGTTTGTATAGAAATGACAGTTTTCTTTTGTAATCTAGGTCATGCAAACTGAGAAGTCTCCTGCTGGAAATCCTCACTCCTCACACATTGCTGGAATCATGTGTATCGTAATCAGATACCTCACTGATTTTGTGACCTACTTGAGTTTCTGTCGCACGGTATCCAACACTTGCAACCATTACCATTTAGATTTACGATGCATCCAGACAAGCTACGTTGTAATGAATCCATCCACCACGTTACAGAATATCACATACCATAAAGTGGTGTTATGTATTTACAATCCCTTGTCATTTTTGGATTGTATTTGTGCCACCCCTGCAGCGGTCGAACCGCTCGGATCCAGGGTTTGCTGTGGCTCGAGTGTTTCTGGACCCGGGGTCTTACGGCCACTTCAAATGAAAAGGGGGATATTTACAGGGGATAATAGTTTGTGACACCACCCGTGGTTCGCGGTAAGGGGAGTACCGCCGATGTGAGTACCCGGGGAAGATGGAGTGGGGGCAGCCAGAGGACGTTTCCCTCCATGGGTAGGGGAGGCCCCGGGACTCTGGATGGTGGTGTTGGGGAGTGGGGTGCAGATTGTAAGAAGGGGAGGACAGCGTACTCACTCAGGCAGTGTTTGTGATGATGCGACCGCAAAGCAGACTCTGACAACAAGGTGAACCAAGTCTCTGAGTGCCGCTACCCACTTGGGGGGAGCCCGTCCGGGTATCCGTCCCCTATAGTACTGCCGGGTGGTCTGGAGCCTGCCTCCATGCACAAATTAGATGTGTTCTGGTGGCCAGTTGGCCTAAAGCTGTCCAGGCCCCACTCCCTACTGTTTGTAGTGGATCTGTGCTCTCAAGGGCTCACACTTGGGATTTCTGTGGGCTGCTTGGGTTGGAAAGCCCTATCCCCCTCGTTGCGCTAGTGCAGCTGATCTCTAAGTTTCTTGGGGACAGTCCATAAAGTCACTATCCTCTGCAGGTTAATTGTCGGGTTGCCTGAAGCTACTCCCCGACCTAGGGTCCAGTACCTCGCCGTGCTTTCGGTACCGGACCAGTTATTAGACTCAGATGCCTCCTGTCCTCCAAGATCGGGTCCAGGCACCCAGCCTCAATACCCTGCGACCGGGTATCCAACTCTACCGGTATCAGACCACCGTCTGCGACCCAACCTTTACCTTTACCCGGGAGCCACACACTCCCCTAGCACCTCACTCATCGAGGGCTACCACTACACTGTCTTACTTCCCTCCCACCAGTCTGCCTGACCCCTAGGTGGGCGGCCCTATTCCAGCTCAGCAGCCCACTGGTGTGTCTGACAGGGTGTGGTGTGAGGTGTGGTTGGGATTTGGATGCTGATGGAGGCAGTACCACAGGTTGGGAACACAGAACCAGGGGGCTTTGAGTCCTGCACTAAGAGATAAAGAGCGTGCAGTACCCTGTGATGCCCTGACTAGTCCAGGGGGCGTCACATATTCTTCATTGGGGTTCCAAAAGGAAAAGAACGGTATGTTCGGATTGTGGGTGCAGAGTGAAAAGTAGATGGGTTTGTATCTGCAGCAAGTGTATAGAATTCTGCAAGATACATTCAGATGAATGGGACTGAGATAGTTGTAAACAATTTTATGACCACTGTGGCCGTGATCGAAGTTTGCTAGATGTCACATCGCAATACAAGTGAATGGGCAACCACCAAGTCAACACTTTTGGACTTCTGGCGATTGATTGATGGGAAGAGTAAAATACAGGACCATTCTTGAAGAAAACCTGTTGGAGTCTGCAAAAGACCTGAGACTGGGACGGAGATTTGTCTTCCAACAAGACAATGATCCCAAACAAAAGCAAAATGTACAATGGAATGGTTCACAAATAAACGTATCCAGGTGTTAGAATCGCCAAGTCACAGTCCAGACCTGAATCCAATTGAGAATCTGTGGAAAGAGCTGAAAACTGCTGTTCACAAACGCCTCCATCTTACCTCACTCAGCTCCAGCTGTTTACAAAGGAAGAATGGGCGAGAAATTCAGTCTCTCGATGTGCAAAACTGATAGACACATACCCCAAGAGACTGCAGCTGTAATCGCAGGAAAAGGGGGCGCTACAAAGTATTAACTTAAAGGGACGAATAATATTGCACGCCCCAATTTTTAGTTATTTATTTTTTAAAAAAGTTTAAAATAAGTAATAAATTTCGTTCATCTTCACAATTGTGTCCCGATTGTTGTTGATTCTTCACCAGAACATTAAAATTTTTATCTTTGTGTTTGAAGCCTCAAATGTGGGAAAAGGTTTAAAAATTCAAGGGGGCCGAATACTTTCACAAGGCACTGTATATACGCGTCGAAAGGGAAGGGAAACCTTGTGTCAAGGGAAGGGGGAGATGGTGACCTCTGACCAAACCTATCACAGGTCCCTGGGGTCCCTCACCACCCTAGATAGGTTCTGCACCTATGAGCCAAGCTGGATACCTGACCCTAGGTAGACCTTGTGCTGGATCCTAAATAGGGAATGGATGGGATGAGCTCTTCGTCACACCCACTAAACACTAAAGAAAGTAACAAGGAGGACACACGGGGAAAATTCATGAACTACTTATCCACAGATGACTCAAGTAGACGTTCAGCACAGATGAGTACAAGCCACCTGCTTACAACCAGAGCTGAATGATCTGAATAATATCACCAGCATAAGTCTAGGTAACATGGGAGTATTTAAGCACAAGGGGAATACTGATAATTAGCAGCTGGACGGAAGGAGAGCTCTGCTGGGTCCTAAAGGAGAAGAGACAAAAACCCAGCAGAAAAGCTACCTAGTACAATGAATACTAACAGCAGGAACGATCGAAAGTCAGGGAGAATTTTGCGCAGCCAAACACTGTGACCTTCTATTGCCAGAAACCACATGACTGTCTAGGAACTTGTGCAGAAAATAAAGTTAAAAAAACTGCAAAGGAAAAAAATAAGGTAAAAAAATAAAAATGTTGACTCTGGTTTTGATTGCTTAAAAAATTAAAAATTCCAATTTAAAGGTATTCCTTACAGGCTGATAAGAACGGACAAACCTCCATCATAAAGCGTAGAGCAAATTACCGGAGCACATTCTTGTTATGGTGGAACCAGTTTGAGAGATCCTTGTTGGATGATTTAGTGGGTGCTTTTCACAATATCCTTGGCCTTCTGTTTAATTATTCACCATGTTCCTCTGTTACATGTGAGATTTATTGGGACATTTTTTTTAAAGGTCACCTTTATCATGTAAAGTGCCAAGGGAGGTGTCTAGTTCTTGAGAACAGATATGTTAAGAGGAATTCTATTCTAAATGTCTTCTGAATACAAAAGGGCAGTAAATTAGCATTTTTTTTTTAATTTAGTTTTTTGATAATACTGATTAAACAGATATTTTTTAAAATAATTGGAATATTACCATTAATAAAGTTCCATAATCATAAAATAGTTCCATAATTAGTTTTTTGTGATACATACTATTGAAAGGTAATCTGTTAATATGTCATCTGAGAGTAGGATGATGTAGGGGCAGAGACCCTGAGTCCAGCAATTTCTCACTTACTTGGCTGTTTGCTGTAGTTTTGATAAAATCAGTGATTTATCTGTTGCATATCTACCAGTACTCTGAATGCTGAGCTCTATATAACCCCACCCATCAGTGATTGGGGGGGGTTCAACAGAGCTCATAAATATGAAGAACTACATGGCAGCAAGTTTATTAGTCCTATTTTGACTTTTCTATATAAAAGTAAACTCTTCAGTTTTCCCAAGTGGTGGTGTCACAATGGGACTGCAGGATAGCGAGGGACTGGAGGCTCCTATACTGTCTCTCATGCTAGCGATTCCAAATCTCTGGATTACCCCTGATGGTGGTGATGCCGGATTCCCGTGCCTTACTATTCTCCTGACTGGCACTAAACTGTTCCACCCTCCAGTGAAGGAAGGGGCAGGAGTGTGATGGCAACACAGATAAAGACAGACAGGGAAAAACCAAAACTCAAACACACTGCAAACTCAGAGGAACAAACAAGGATAAAAGCAAGAGAAGTAAGGCAGCAACAAAAGGATGACAAGGGTTTACACCACAACCACTCACAGCAAGAAAGTAGTACAAAAACTTGTAAGTCTGGATCACAACACCACACAAGACCAGTATAGAAAAGCTATAGCTGGCATTAAAGTAAGTGTCCAGCCAGCATATAAGAGAGGGGAGCAAATGTGACTGGTTCCCCCACAGCATGTGATCAAAGGAGACTAACAAGCAGCCCAGCAGGGATTATCTCTTGCTAGCCATGATAAATTATCTGTCATTTCAACCAACTTGATCTCACTTGATAGACAATCGACAAATCACCTTATTGAGAAAGTATGTTGTCATACCACCAAAAAAACAGTCCAAAGTGCCAGTAGAAAGGTGTACGATACTGTGTACTGCCTGTAGTCAAGTGTTATTTATGCCTATCAGCAGATACGGGGATGGATTAGTGAAAATAAAGGAATACAGGCACAACGTTGCGTTTTCTCCTCCTCTTCTATCTGTCTAACTGTATACAGGCATAACAGATAGATGAGCTTTCAGTTCAGGGTAGGAAAGCCATTGTACAACATAAAGAGAACTGCATGCTGGGAGGAAAAGAAAGGATAGTTCTGGCAAAATTCGGATGAACAGGAACTGTTCACTCAAAAAAAATGGATAGGAAGCTATAGCACATGACAATCAGAAGACTGGTATGTACACTGAAAGAGGGGAGTAGGTGTCATGATGTGACCTCAGATTTCTTGCCTGGTCATGGGAGGACTCCTGGCGAGCAGTGTGACACAGCGGGAACACCAAGGTAGTGTCACGCCGGGGGAGGGGACAATCCCCGGCGAGAGACGCAACCCACAGGATACACCGAGAAAACAATGCAATGGTAGGCCCTCCCACTAGAGTGATGGGAGAGGGAACACCTGCTAGCTCTCACCTAAAGCTGAACCCTGCTGACCCTAATATCCCTAGATGGGTCCTTCCCCCATCACTTGCCTAGGCCCTCACGGATCCTAAATTCACCCCTGCTGGTGAAGGCTCTACTTTTGCCACTATAATAAGACATTAAGACAACACGTGTTGGGATCTTCTGTTTCCATACTCGCCCAAGATCTCCCCCTAACGTGATACAATCAAGACACCATCTTATCGGTGGGGAAGGCAGGAATCAATATTGATACCTAAGGATAGGTTATCAACATCAAAGTTGTGGACAACCTCATTGACTGACCTGTGTCTTTTTCCAACCTTATCCATTATACAATGGTAGCTTCTTAAGATTCTATCAACATGTGTGGTTCCATCAGCGTCACGCCAGGTACAAGAGGACTCCCAAGTGGCGGAACAACACAGATGGAACACTAGGGTAGCAATACAAAGTGCTAGGGAGAGGGGAGCGGTGGTCTCCTACTAACACTCACCTGAGGCTGAGCCCTGCACTCCCTAACGTCCCTAAATGGGTCCTTCCCCTCATGCGCCGTGATGTCCCTAGGCCCTTTCTGATCCTAAACTCACCCAGGCTGGTGAAGGCCAGCAAGACACTAGTCTTGCCACTCCAATAAGACAACACAAAGTAGGTAACGCAATCGGATGGGAAACGACACAACAATAAGCACTCCTAGGTCTCTACAGTAAGGAACTTCGCAGCTGCAATAGAAACAACACAGCTCCTTCAATATGGTCAGAATAGGATTGAACTGATATAAATGTATTAGATTTCAAATTTCTCAATAAATTCCTATTTAAAATTTAAAGAAATGTCTCCTTAGGTAGATGACCACAATCAGGACCAGTTATGAAACAACTTATCAAGGACTTTTAATTTTACTTTAAGGGCTAGGATATGTAGGATACGCCAGGATATGCCTCCATGACTATGTTGATCTTTTTTTTAACTAGTACTACTGACTATATGTTATTTTTCGGAATAACCTCGTCTAATAGCAGAAGGTTAACACTCATTCTGTGAAATCTTTTATCTAAGGAAGCGAGTTAAAAAAGCAAAATTAACATAAAACATTTCATACAAAGCTGGCCAAGAAAGCATAATGCTATGAGACACAATTTCCTGTGTCACAAAACGGGCTGCCCCCGTGACCGAACTCTAGGAACTGTAGCATGTCGGTACTTACCACAGGCAACAGAAAACCTAAGTCAAAAGCATCATGCTAACCTTTCATTTCCTTGCATACGACAATTATAGAAAGTAGATGTTGTCATGACCTACTCTAGTATTCGATACTGATTTACCGTGTTCTGCACAGTGACTTTGAACTAATTAGAAAAGAAATCGCCCTAGACACACGGTTTTATTTGTTAAAGTTTTTTCTATTATAAAAAAAATAACAAAAAGATGAGTAATGGTAAGTTGTTCTCCTAAATCTATAGCGAATAGGGAACTTGTCGTAAAGTCAAATTTGGGAAGTGTAACTTGCAGTGGTTATATTGAAGGAGAATACCCTTTCCTATCATCCTAGCAGCAATTTGCTGTCACACCATTCTGCCATATTTACCCACTCCTGGCTTCACTCCATGCCGGTGATAGAATCTGTACTGACCACTTTGAAGGAGCCAGTATCTGGAAAAGCTCAGTGTCAAGGTCGTCTCTCTCTTAGTGCCAGGTTCAGAACTAGAGTCACTTATTACCACTTATTACCATCTTAGGCTGTATATTTAAATGTAGTTTCATTTATTTTGGGACCTAAGGAGTTAACGTCAGTTTTGTTGCCAGCAGCTCCCTGCAGAGCATTTCAGCAGCAGCTGCTTTGTACCATGCCCCTCCAGGTATAAGTATCAGTGTTTTCCCAGCAGTCCTTCCTGAATATACAAATCCACTTGCTGTCTGGCCGCCTTGGTGGAATGTCCTGTTTAGCAGTGTTCCAGAAGTCTGACTTTATCCTTTGTTGTTTAATGTTTAATATTAGTACAGCGGTGGGGTTAGCTAACGCACTAGCCAGGGTACCTACAGGGTTTCTCAGAGCCTCAGGTTCCTGCTTGGCGACAGTTGATGAAACTATATAGGGCCTGGCCACGGACTTACCTGCCTAGCGACATCACTGTGGCCTGCGAACCGCGTCCTTTCTAAGGGGGCGGTTCGTGCGGCATCACTAAGCAGCCGTCCAATAGAAGCGGAGGGGCGGAGATGAGCGGCCGTAACATGCCGCCCACCTCCTTCATTCCTCATTGTCGGCGGCCGCAGGTAAGCTGCAGTTCGTCTTTCCCGGGGTGTCACACATAGCGATGTGTGCTGCCATGGAAACAACGAACAACCTGCATCCTCAACAATCAACGATTTTATGAAAATGAACAACGTGTCAATGATCAACGATAAGGTAAGTATTTTTGATCGTTAGCGGCCATTCGTTGGTGTCACACGCAACGACGTCGCTAACGATGCCGGATGTGCGTCTCGGAATCCGTGACCCCGGCGACATATCGTTAGATACGTCGTTGCATGTAACGCCGCCTTTAGTTTTCATTGTTGCCAGTTTGGGGTACATACAGAATGGAGGAATGGACAATGATTACATGATTAATCCAAAGTGCCCCATGAGCAGTGTTACGGTCGCGAGGGGGCGTGAGCATCTTGGAGTGGACCCACTGGGCCGGTACACCAGACTCCCCTTGAGGAGCAACCAGAAGGGAACCCTATACAGGGATTGTCTGGTGCAGTCTCAGGGGGCCTAAATGCACGACTGCCAGGAATCAAGGGAGGTCGGCTCTTACGGACTGGTATAGCCTCTTAATGTTCAGTTCTGGTGTGCTCAGATGTGGCAACACAGAGATGGTGACTCGGACTTGGCAGCACAGAGGTGGTGGCTCAGACTTGAAAGCACGGAGGAGGTGACTTAGATGAGGCTGCACGGAGGTGGTGGTTGACACGTGGCAGCATGGAGGTGATGGTACAGAGCAGGCTCTCGGTTGAGACACAGGTTAGGAACACGAGACTGGTACAAGGACACAACAAGCAGAACTAGACACAGTAGTGTAATGGGACTTGAGAACTAGCAAGCACTAATAGGCAATGCTGCTCAGGCACCTCCCCTAAAGGGAGGCAGATTTAAATAACTTTAGGGTAATGAGTGACCTCAGGAAACACTTCTGGGTAATGAGAAGCCAGCCGTTTAAGAAAGGGGGTGTGGCCGCATGCACACACACTATGGGCAATCACAGAAGGCATGTGCATGGCCTGGAAGTAGCAGGAGGCTGCTGCCGACCCCGGGGCAGGAAAGGGGCGCGTGGAGTCGCCGTGCAGATGAGGAGAGCGACGATCTTGCCAAGGTCTGGGAGCGGGGGCGTTTGAGGGTGCCGCACTGGGACCAGGACCGGGAGCTACAAGCACTTTTTCAGCACAATAACGTTAGACCATATATATTGCTTATGCTACTATAAATATACAAGAAGGCTGACCAATAGGTGTGAACAGGTGCTAGCTGACAACACATTATAACTACAAAACACATATAGCTGCACACTGAAATGCTATCAATGAATAAGGGAACTTTGGTATTGCATTGCTGCTATACGAATATTTGAAAAAAGAAATATTTAGCATATGTATTGGCCAATGCATGTGAGCCCAGTCACCACGGCAAGGTGATCTCTGTAACCTAACCTCAAATGCCACTATCTGTGTTAAAAACCTGCATGTCTTGGCAGCTAGACTAAAAAACAAACTTATGCTACTGACATCAGCCTGCAAGACCTAAATGTGCCCCTACTGTCTTTAGCGTTGCTCCAATCGAGCATAGCTAGAACTATTTTAGCCGGCAATTGCAAAGGGTGCTGCCAGCAGAGGATCTTGATGATTTGAATAACTGCATCCAGTGCACAGAATATTCGTCAGACAACCATTAATAACCTGTAAGTGCTATTATTTTCACTTCAACTATTAATATAGTTGAAGTGAAAATAATCTTCCTGAAGGTGACTAAAGAATTAAGAAATAGCACCAAGAACTGAAAGAAATAATAAGAACATTAGCAATTGCTAATCTTAGATCATAGAAATACTCAAACTTTTTCAAGATGCTAGTACTAATTTTTTGTCACAACTGTTCCGAGCTGTTTTAAGTCTTAATTTCTAAGATCCGTTTTGCCTATGGCTTTTTGGTCTTCATTAACGCCAAATTGATCAGTGTTGCCTAATATTTGCAATGTATTTTGTACTTTTTGTGCCATTTCCCCTCTGGAGTAAGAATTCGGACTTATTTTTTTGCAACTTTTAAAAAAGTTGCAATTCATTAATCTGGTTAAAAATTTTTGCACAACTATCCATGCCCAGATTGTCATTCACTTATTAAAAGAGGCAAGAGCAGAAAAATGTAGCAAAAAGTTGCTAATTTTGCAAAAAGCGGTCATGCAACAAAATTTGCAAATTACAATGCAATAGTATTGTAATGAGCCTTATTACACTATATTACATTTCACTAATTATTCATAAACTGGACCGATATTACTCAATAGAGTGTATATTGGTTTTGTATGGGACTGTTCTTTGTTTCGGATCACCAAGTGTGGTGGATCCTCCAAGCTCAAGGTCCAGGTGGGCATATCGGCCACAAGCGTCAGTGCAGCAGGCAGGTCAGGCAAGCATGAAACAGGTAGTGAAGCATTGGAGGCCACAGGCAGACAGGAGACCAGGAAGCAGATAGTAGAAGCACTGGAGGCCGCAGGCAGGCAGAAGACCAAGAAGCAGATAGTGGAAGCACTGGAGGCCGCAGGCAGAATGGAGACCAGGAAGCAGGTAGTACAAGCACTGCAGGCTGTAGGCAGACAGGACACCAAGAAGCAGATAGTGGAAGCACTGGAGACGGCAGGCAGAATGGAGACCGGGAAGCATGTGGTAGAAGCATTGGAGGCCGCAGGCAGATGTGCTGCCCCCACGTCAGCAGCAGCCGTGCTGCTCGGATCCGGCTCCGCAGTGTGGCTCGAGGGATTCTCCGGACCCGGGGGTCACGCGGATACTCCGAATAAAAGGGGACGTATTGGTACGGGATTTGCCGTAATCAGTCTGTAACGCCACCCACGGTGTGTGGTGAAGTGTGGCAACACCGCTGCTGCTGTGGGGCACCCGGAGGTGATGGAATGGCAGCTGGTTGTTAACCCCTCCGTGGGTAGGGATGGTTGCCCCGGGGCCGGTGACTCGGTGCAGGGGACGGTGATGGCAGGGGCCGGCGTGCCTGGTCAGACCAGGGAGTCTCAGCTTACTCACGGTTAAATAAACCAGACAAGTCCAGTAGTTAACCAAGGTACTGGTGGCCGGCCGCCGCGGCCGGGTGTACTCTGGTCCCCCACCCTTTCCTCTGCACTGTGTTGTGATGTGGTGGACTTCCCGGTGTGGAACGCGGGAGTCCGCTCCCGGTACTTCTGTTGGGAGCTGTGCCCGCTGACGCTGACCCGTGGGATCTACCGGGCCCTGGCGGATGACCTATCCCTCTCTGTGGGTGGTTGTCTGCTTTTGGGACTTTGGTTGGGACAGGACCTATAATCCTGCCCTCAATTGGTTAATTAGCTATGCCGCTGGTTCCGGTCCTGGCTTCAGGGTCCAAGTACCCCCTCTGTGCACGGTTTCCGGGTCGGTTCTCTGGTGTTGGTACTGGCGGGCTCCAACCCTGCCCCGGTCTACCTCGGATCTCCGGCTGCCGTCTTCCCGCCTCCTAACAGAGAATGGTGAAGTAGGGCTTTCACGGCCGCGCCAGTGACCACTCCGACCATAGAGAGTTAATGTTCCTTTATTTCATCTTTAGGTCGACGCGTTTCTGGAGTCTCTGCTCCCTTCTTCAGGACACACAGGAAAAAAGTACATCAAATCTGCTAGACCATGAGGACTGCAGGAGCTATATACATTCCGTCATGATGACGTCAAAACCCAACCCTTGCAGCAATACCACTAAGCACATCACTGTTTGGCAGCAGTTTGTTCAACAAACTGCTGCCAAACAGTGATGTGCTTAGTGGTATTGCTGCAAGGGTTGGGTTTTGACGTCATCATGACGGCATGTATATAGCTCCTGCAGTCCTCATGGTCTAGCAGATTTGATGTACTTTTTTCCTGTGTGTCCTGAAGAAGGGAGCAGAGACTCCAGAAACGCGTCGACCTAAAGATGAAATAAAGGAACATTAACTCTCTATGGTCGGAGTGGTCACTGGCGCGGCCGTGCAAGCCCTACTTCACCATTCTCTGTTATCAGCCAATTTGGGTGCTGCTGCCTTTGGCCGTGATTTGTTACCTGCATAGTAGTTGTGACTCTCACAACTCTCTGGGTGAGTGATATTCATTATTTCACCCCATATTTTACTCGGATAAGACCCTATTGCGCTTCTTTTTTCCACAGCTTCTCTTTATACTCTGTCTTCCCGCCTCCTGTTAGACATTGACCACAGTCTGCCACTTAGCCAATACACAGGGGCTCCAACCCCGGCGCCTCTGCTCTCTGTACTTGAGCTTTACCTTCACACTCCTCCAATACTACTCCACTTGAACTCCCAACTTGACTCTCTGACTTAGACTGCCTCTTTTCCCGCCCCAGGCTCTCCAGACCCCTAGGTGGGCGTTCTCCATCCACCTAGTCCCGCCCACTGGTGTGTCTGTCTTACCCTGAAGGGGGGTGACTAGGGTTTCAGGTCGGCTGTATGTAACCCTGTGAGGGAAGGTGTTGTGCGGGGCCTCTACTGTGTGACCACCTGGCGGCGCCAGGGCGTCACACAGACAGGAGACCAGGAAGCAGGTAGTGGAAGCACTGCAGGCTGTAGGCAGATAGGAGATCGGGAATCAGATAGTAGCAGCACTGGAGGCCGCAGGCAGGCAGAAGACCAAGAAGCAGATAGTGGAAGCACTGGAGGCTGCAGGCAGAATGGAGACCAGGAAGCAGGTGCTAGAAGCACTGAAGGCTGCAGGCAGGCAGGGGACTGTGAAGAAGGTAACAGAAGCACTGGAGGCTACAGGCAGAATGGAGGCCGATAAGCAAGTAGTAGACACACTGGGGGCGAAAGGCAGCCAGGAGACTGGGGAGCAGATGGTAGATGCACTGGACTCTGCAGGCAGACAGGGGACTAGGATGTATGCGATAGAAGCACTGAAGAGGGTAGGCCAGCAGGAGACTGAGAAGCAAGTGATAGAAGCACTGGAGGCCGCAGGCAGCCAGGAGACTGGAAAGCAGGTAATAGATGTTCTGGAGACCGCAGGCATGCAAGAGACTCGGAAGCAGGTAGTAGATGTACCGGAGGCCGGAGGCAGCCAGGAAACTGGCAAGCAGGTGGTAGAAGTTCTGGAGAGCACAGGCAGACAGGAGACCAGGAAGCAAGAAGTGGAAACACTGGTGGCGGTAGGTAGACAGAAGACTAGGAAGCAGGTGGTGGAAGCACTGAAGGCTCCACAGGGGTGTGCCTTGGTTAGCATTATATGGGCTCGGGCAGATGACCACATGCGCGATGGCTGGGCCACCTGTAGAGCCTGACATGAAGCAATACCAGATTTCAGTGGACCGGTGTGATGGGAGCAAAATATAACGTCAATTGTCAAGGGTAATAGTTGTCCTTACTGGGACTCCCAAGGTGTCTATGGTCTTACAGGCAATGCAGCATGCTAATTAGTTTTCCTCCAAAAGGAAGAAAGCCGTTTCTCTGGTGTCTCACAGTGGCATAGCATGTGGATGAGGCAGTTGTCCAGGTCACCAAAATCTTTAAGGATGCACAATTTCAGATCCCTTTTATAGCCACCACTGTTGAGTGATCAAGCGTCACTTCATCTTGACCCCAGTTTTTTAGCAGAGTGCATCAATCAAGATGAGTTGTCATCAGGTGCTACGCTCTGCATAGACAGTAACCAAGATGACAAAGCTCCGTATGATGAAGTGAGCTTTGTAATCTCAGTCACTATCTATGCTGAGTGCAGCAGACAATGACCGTATTTCTCCGACTGCTGCGCTCTGTATAGGCAGCAGCCAAGATGGTAGAGGCTGAGAAATACAGTTTTGAATGATGTGCACTACACATGCACCACAGTTCTCTGCCATAGTTCTCTGTCTTTATAGAGCAAAGTCAAAGATCACCTGGGTGAGCTGTGCCAAATCTAAAATGTGTCCCCTATAATAAAAACACTGATATTAAAATAAATATTTATGTTTTCCAAGTTTTTTTCAGCCATAACTAGGTTAGCAATAAGGTTGGTGGAAGAGCTAAAGTTAAAGGGGTTATCCGGCTTATTTTGAGTTTTTTTTCATTATTACCCTATTGGGCTACATTGGGGCAGGTAAGTAGATAGTGACCACTTACCTGCCCTGCTGTCAGCCCCTCTCCCCCGGCTCAGAGTGGTCATGTGACCGCTCCTGCCGCGATTTTGCTGCTTCCGTTCATTTCATGTCAACATGAGCAGGACCATGTTGACATGCAAATCTGGGAACAGCATGTCGCCTCCCTGCTGGGCGGGTACAGTGCGATGAGCCCCGGCCTCCTTCCCTGCACCCTCCCACACATTCCCCCGCACCCCGTACTCTCCCCACAACCTCCCCCTGCACTTCTGTGGGACCCGTGACCTGGGGGAGGGGCCTGGCGGCGGCTGCCGTGGTGTCACCGTCAGCATCGGGCCCCCTGCTCAGGATCGCACATTCAAATGTACCGGCATCACAGATCACAGATCACAGATGCCGGTACATTTGAAAGCGCTGATGACAGGGAGCGCAGCGTTGCTTCTCATCACTGCCCGGCTGTCTGTGCTCTCTTCAGCACAGCGGTGACGTCACTACTGTGCTGATATGTCCAGAGCACAGACAGCGTGCGAACGTGCAGGAGCGGCGGGGACCGAGGACGGGTGAGTATGTACTCCCTACATGTGTTGCCTATGGGGCGGTCGGTGCAGAGCGCCATGTGTGCGTGCGCTGCAGAGCCTGATGTGTGTATGCGGTGCAGAGCCTGATGTGTGTATGTGTGGCGCCCCTGACCTGGTCAGGCACCACTGAGTACTGCACCCATGCTGGGGACAGTACAATACAGGTAATCCAGAAGGCTGACCGAGGTGTGACTACACAGGCGCATAGTGATCAGGTCTCACACATGTACCTATGAGAGGACCCCTGGGGATCCCAGGAGGGGGAAAAGCCTTCACCTCCACTGGAATAGTGGAGGGGGCCAAAAGCCTCCATCTCCTCTCAAGGGGTGTGGTAAGAGAGTCTGGTTGCTAGGTGGCGTAGGCAGGCACAAAAGGGAAAAGAGAAGGAGGAGTAAACAGTCTGAAGCAGAGTGTGGAGGAGTGAGGAGCAGGAAAGTGAAGCTCTGACAGGAGCAGCAGTGAAGGTCCCAGATGTGAGCCGGTTCAGAGCAGAGTCCAGGGAGCTCCGAGGAGAGCTGACCCCTTCCCCTGGGCTGCTGTGGTCTGACAGCGTCCGCGCAGTGGCTACCGACGGGGGAGAACGGTCAACTAGGAGTGCTACCCGAAACCCATCTCAGCTAGAGAGAGAGCACGGAGTGGGAAGTAAGGAGACTGCTAGGGAGTACCAGGCCCAAACGGGCGGCAGATCCCGAAGCGGAGATAGATCCAGCTTTCTTTTGCTAAACCTGCCGGTGTGGGGCTCTCAAAGCCCACGCCACAACACCACAAAAGCCGCAGCCACGTAGCCACAGATAGGGCCCATAGGTCACAGGAGGCAAGTAGCTGGAGTGGCCTGGTCCAGGCGACAAGCAAACGGCAAACGAAGGGGAGTGAGGCTTCAGCAACTTCCCTGGGTGACCCCCATAGGGACTAAAAGTCGGGGTTACCCCAAACCACCAAGGGCTAAGGAAGGCGAGTTGGTAGTCACCATAAGAAGACAGCCTGAAGGATACCTGGTTCCACCCTGGTTCATCCCAGCTACGCCCGGGTTACTCACCCTGCCATCTGAAGTGAGTAAAACCCCTGAAAGACATTCTGCGTGTGTGGAGTTATTCTGCGCCTTGTGGTACTACGCACCTACACAGGGCCCTGGGGCTTGCCTCACTCTCAGGAGGCTATTCCAACTAACTGCACTCACCATCAGCCCCAGGCGTCCCTCAACCTGCAGTGGCGGTCCCCACTGACCGCAATTCTGAGAGTGGCGTCACGACAAGAAGAAGATCTCCTACCTGTGAGAAGATCCAGCCGAGTGGAGTCCCTGAAGGTAATGCACCGACACTACACCTGTGGGGCTTCACATCTGGCGTCACGAACAGGATAAGGACTAGACCTGTCCAGACAGGTGACCATGTGCCTGGGCGGTCCGCTTGAAAAATTGAAAGCGCCGCCATATTGCCACCATGGAAAGCGCGCTGAAAAACAACAGCAGCCCGCGCTGGGAGAAGTTACCGCCCACGAAGAGGTGTGGCTACCCAGAGATCCCCTGCAGAGTTCTGACCTCGCTTGTGAAGAGAGCGGAAGCGTCCAGAGACATCGGGACAGAAAGGGAGCCAGAAGCCTGCTGCTGGAAGAGGCAGAGCAGAAACTGAAGAGCCTGCAACTGGAGGCAGCGACGAGTCCACTGCTGGGAAATCGTGCAGAAGAGGGCGCAGAAGAAATGGCGTCTGACCGCAGAAACCCAGAACCGGGCTCCGCTGCCTGGTGGTATCGGGAGCTGGCCCAGTTCTGCGACCGACTGGAGACCCGGGTCGTGGAGCAGATCAGAGAAGAACGCATGGAACTTCTGGAGATGGCTGCCGCGGTTCAGGCCTATGAAGGGAGAGCCGCGCGCCGAGCGCCAGACCGAGTGGCAACGACTCAGACCCCGATGCTGCCACCGATGGGTGAGTCCAGTGTTACCCCTGCCAGCACGAGTGCCCCGACCCC
Source organism: Anomaloglossus baeobatrachus (assembly GCF_048569485.1). NCBI lineage: Eukaryota > Metazoa > Chordata > Amphibia > Anura > Aromobatidae > Anomaloglossus > Anomaloglossus baeobatrachus. The sequence continues at coordinate 188,160,174 of NC_134361.1, forward strand.
TGCTGCCACGCCCGCGGTCCCTGAAGAGGCGTCCGGCGCGGCGACGCTGAAGCAGGCCGCAGCCACGCCAGGTGCAGCCCGCCAAGCCCAGGCCGCCGCAGCGATGCCCTGCTCGGCCCACCAAGACCCGGTCCCTGCAGCGATGCCCTGCCCGGCCCGTAAAGAACCGGCTGCCACCGCGACCCTCATCCGCGCTGCAGGTGTGACGCTGACCCAGGCCGCCGCCATGCTAGGCCCGGCCCGCCGAGACCCCACCGCAGCAGCAACGCTCGTCCGCGCCGCAAGTGAGGTGCTGAACCAGGCCGCAGCCCCGTCAGGTGCGGCCCGCCAAGCTCCGATCGCTGCAGCGACGCCCAGCCCAGCCTGCACCGATCCCATCGCGACAGCGACGCCGATCCAGGCCGCCGCCATGCAGGGCGCGGCCCGCCAAGACCAGGCCGCCGCCATACAGGGCGCGGCCCGCCAAGAGATTGCATCATCATTAACCCCGGCCTGCAAGGCCAGAGCAGACACCGCTCCCCAGTCCAAAGAGGTCCCTGCTGGAAAGCCCACGCTGGGGGAGGACCCCGCATACTGGCAGCTGAAGGCTGACATGGAGGCCAAGTTTCCACAATGGATGGTGGACCGGTACATGCTCCCTCCGCATACCCCCAAGAGGATTCCGGCAACTCCTGCAGAAACCACGTCAAAGAGGTCCCCGTCTGGGTCTGCTGAAGAAAGCCCATCCCCAGCACTGCCACCGAAGCCGAAGGAGTGCTCAGAAAAACTAAGGGGGAGAGGAGGCCAGGAAGCTGAGGCGCTGACCCCGGAGATACCAGCAGTGGATCCCTACCCAGAGCCAGAGATGTTGCCATATTCTCGCTGGGATGAAGAGGAAGACTTGTCCAGCAACCTCACCTGGGAGCCTGCCAGCAGTGAAGCAGCCACCCAGCAGAACCCAGCCCGTAGGACACGGCGCCGCAGCAGAACCCAGTTTTCCCCTGCACCGCCATCCCCAGAGCAGAGAGAAGTCACGGCCAGAGACCTACAAGAAAAACGGTTCCTGAGAAGAGCCAAAGCACAGGTCAGAGGACCCCTTTGTAGAGGAGTAGTAGAAGACTTTAGCCTGAAGTCAGGATACGGGTTCATCGTTGCACCTGGTATCAAAGAAGGCATTTTTGTCAATAGGAGAGACGTCAGAGCTAATTTGCCCAGAGGACATCCTGGAAGAAACTTAAGAATGGGAGATTCCGTTCAGTTTACAATGCATCAAGGAGAAAGAGGGTGGTATGCACTAGATGTTACACCTTGTCCTAAAGAAAAAGAAACAGATACAGAGAAAGAAACAGATACAGAAGATACAGAGGAAAGAAAAGAAAAGGAACCCATTGATGACCAAGATGGAGAAACCAACAGGTGCCGCAGCCCTACAGGCCCAAGCCCTGGTGAGGAGGAATCTGCCTAAAGTAAGAAGTACAGCAGTTGAAAAGTTAAAGTTTTGACCAGTTTGAAGTTTGCAACGTTTTCAAGTTTAAGAGATGTGCCCACATAAACTATTGTGAGAAATAAACCTTAAGGCTATGAACTGGCTATAGCCACAAACTCTCGCAGTGTAAATAGTTACACCAGAGGGCACCACCACCACCAGAGTCAGCCTGTTTAGGGGCTTGGCTCGTCTGCAACCAGGGAGCACGTCCGTATATAGGGCCTTGGCTTACCTGCAACCAGAGAGCATGCCTGTTTATGGGGCCTGGCTCTCCACCACAAAGAGGGTACCTGGTCAGCACCAACTGTGGAAGCCGCCTCTACATCCTGCCAGAAGAGGCTGAAGGCGCGGCTCCACCAGGCCAGGTATGCCCTGAAAACCACCAGCCCATGAAAGCCGCCTCTACATCCTGCCAGAAGTGGCTGAAGGCGCGGCCAACGTGAAAGGGTTTTGGGTGGGTTAACGGACTTGTGGGTGGAGGGTGGTGATGTATGGTACCTGGTGCTTTTAAAAGTTTTACATGTTTTAATGTTTTATGCATTTTAAAATGTTGTCTTGCAGCCCGAGGACGTGCTGGTGATAACTAAGGGGGAATGTGGCGCCCCTGACCTGGTCAGGCACCACTGAGTACTGCACCCATGCTGGGGACAGTACAATACAGGTAATCCAGAAGGCTGACCGAGGTGTGACTACACAGGCGCATAGTGATCAGGTCTCACACATGTACCTATGAGAGGACCCCTGGGGATCCCAGGAGGGGGAAAAGCCTTCACCTCCACTGGAATAGTGGAGGGGGCCAAAAGCCTCCATCTCCTCTCAAGGGGTGTGGTAAGAGAGTCTGGTTGCTAGGTGGCGTAGGCAGGCACAAAAGGGAAAAGAGAAGGAGGAGTAAACAGTCTGAAGCAGAGTGTGGAGGAGTGAGGAGCAGGAAAGTGAAGCTCTGACAGGAGCAGCAGTGAAGGTCCCAGATGTGGGCCGGTTCAGAGCAGAGTCCAGGGAGCTCCGAGGAGAGCTGACCCCTTCCCCTGGGCTGCTGTGGTCTGACAGCGTCTGCGCAGTGGCTACCGACGGGGGAGAACGGTCAACTAGGAGTGCTACCCGAAACCCATCTCAGCTAGAGAGAGAGCACGGAGTGGGAAGTAAGGAGACTGCTAGGGAGTACCAGGCCCAAACGGGCGGCAGATCCCGAAGCGGAGATAGATCCAGCTTTCTTTTGCTAAACCTGCCGGTGTGGGGCTCTCAAAGCCCACGCCACAACACCACAAAAGCCGCAGCCACGTAGCCACAGATAGGGCCCATAGGTCACAGGAGGCAAGTAGCTGGAGTGGCCTGGTCCAGGCGACAAGCAAACGGCAAACGAAGGGGAGTGAGGCTTCAGCAACTTCCCTGGGTGACCCCCATAGGGACTAAAAGTCGGGGTTACCCCAAACCACCAAGGGCTAAGGAAGGCGAGTTGGTAGTCACCATCAGAAGTCAGCCTGAAGGATACCTGGTTCCACCCTGGTTCATCCCAGCTACGCCCGGGTTACTCACCCTGCCATCTGAAGTGAGTAAAACCCCTGAAAGACATTCTGCGTGTGTGGAGTTATTCTGCGCCTTGTGGTACTACGCACCTACACAGGGCCCTGGGGCTTGCCTCACTCTCAGGAGGCTATTCCAACTAACTGCACTCACCATCAGCCCCAGGCGTCCCTCAACCTGCAGTGGCGGTCCCCACTGACCGCAATTCTGAGAGTGGCGTCACGACAAGAAGAAGATCTCCTACCTGTGACAAGATCCAGCCGAGTGGAGTCCCTGAAGGTAATGCACCGACACTACACCTGTGGGGCTTCACATATGCGGTGCAGAGCCTGATGTGTGTATGCGGTGCAGAGTCCGATGTGTGTATGCGGTGCAGAGCCCGATGTGTGTATGCGGTGCAGAGCCCGATGTGTGTATGTGGTGCAGAGCCCGATGTGTGTATGCGGTGCAGAGCCTGATGTGTGTATGCGGTGCAGAGTCCGATGTGTGTATGCGGTGCAGAGCCCGATGTGTGTATGCGGTACAGAGCCCGATGTGTGTATGCGGTGCAGAGCCCGATGTGTGTATGCGGTGCAGAGCCCGATGTGTGTATGTGGTGCAGAGCCCGATGTGTGTATGCAGTGCAGAGCCTGATGTATGTGTGCGGTGCACAGCCCTATGTGTATGTGGTGCAGAGCCTGATGTGTGTATGCGGTGCAGAGCCCGATGTGTGTATGCGGTGCAGAGCCCGATGTGTGTATGCGGTGCAGTGCCTGATGTGTGTATGTGGTGCAGAGCCTGATGTGTGTATGCGGTGCAGAGCTCGATGTATGCGGTGCAGAGCCTGATGTGTGTGTGCGGTGCAGAGCCCTATGTGTATGCGGTGCAGAGCCCGATGTGTGTATGCGGTGCAGAGCCTGATGTGTGTGTGCGGTGCACAGCCCTATGTGTATGTGGTGCAGAGCCTGATGTGTGTATGCGGTGCAGAGCCTGATGTGTGTATGCGGTGCAGAGCCTGATGTGTGTATGCGGTGCAGAGCCTGATGTGTGTATGCGGTGCAGAGCCTGATGTGTGTATGCGGTGCAGAGCCCGATGTGTATGCGGTGCAGAGCCTGATGTGTGTATGCGGTGCAGAGCCTGATGTGTGTATGCGGTGCAGAGCCTGATGTGTGTGTGTGCGGTGCACAGCCCTATGTGTATGCGGTGCAGAGCCTGATGTGTGTATGCGGTGCAGAGCCTGATGTGTGTATGCGGTACAGAGCCCGATGTGGTGGGGGGTGCAGAGCCCGATGTGGGGCTGTTATTTGCAATGCTGTAGTGATAACAGGTCAGTGCTGAAGCAGAATATACTGACAGGGACTGTGTGTGCAGGGAGCGAGGCTGGACACTGGGGAGGGGCTGGACACCGAGGCCGGGCGGTGCCAGCTGTGACTGGGAGGTTTTGCACAGGAAGTGGTCATGTTTGCTGGATCTGAATGTAAACAAAGAGCTGCAGAGAATAAAGTCATAATTCAAGAGGAACAAAAGTTAGAAAACAAAAGATAACAATGTAGCCGTGTTTTATATGACAATACAGCACAGATTAGCTTAAACTCAAAAATTTTTGTTATGTCGGACAACCCCTTTAAGGTTTGGGCTAGGGTTAGATTTTGTTTTTTACAAAAATCACAATGTAATAAATACAAATTAAGACAATTTTAGAACAATTCAATTTTATGTCGGATTTCAGCAAAATACAATGAAAAATTAGAAGGGCCTGTCACATTAGGTACGGGAAAGTACCAAGCAAACGGTGAAAGGGAAGGGAAAGGAAACTGTGTCTAGGGAAGGGAAGATGGTGACCACTGACCAAACCACGCTAGATAGGTTTCACACCTATGCGCTGAGCTGGATACTTGACCCTAGGTATCCCTAGTGCTGGACCCTAAATAGGGAATGGATGGGATAAAGCCCTTCATCAACCCCACTAAACACTATAGAAGACACAAGGAGGGCACACAGGGGGAAAATGCATGAACTACTTATCACAGATGACACAGGTAGAGGTTCAGCAAAGTTTCAGCAATGATACCACAGATGAGTACAAGCCACCTGCTTGAAACGAAGACTTGAATGAACTAAAAATATCAACAGCAAAAGTCCAGGGAAGAAGGGAGTATTTAAGCACAAGGGGAATACTGATTATCAGCAGCTGGATGGAAGGAGGACTCCCCTGGGTCTTAAAGGGGAAAAGAAGAAAACCCAGCAGGAAACTAACCTATTACAATGAATACTGACACCAGGAACAATAGAAAGTCAAGGAGCCAAACACTGTGACCTTCTATTTCCAGATACCACAAGAGACACATCCATGGCAAGGTGTAATACTATTGTATGAACTGAGGATTTCGATCACGTTAGGGCAATGACAACCAGAGACGGGTTCTTGGTGCAAAGAAGTTTTATAATATGCCACCAACAATATGTACACAGAACAGAACATAAACACAGTATATACCTGCCAGGTTCGGCGCAAAGGGGAATTCCCGGGACCGCGCACCGCACTCCCCCAGGGAGGCCACCAGGAGCGAACCCCTATACAGGGGCTGTCTGGCGATCACCCCAGAAGGCCTAAATGCGCTGCAGCCGGGACCTGAAAGGGCAACAGGTTTTCGTCCAAAAATGTCCGTACGGGATGTGGAACGCTGGTCCTAGGGTGGATATGTACCGGAAGGGACCGGGCACAAGCGCCAACCAGAGACGGCAGATGGAGTCCGGGACCAGCGAGGGCACAGCTCGATGAGACCAGGTGGAGTCCAGGGCCGGTGTCAGGTGATTCACCAGGATCCAAAATAACAACAGGACAGGAGTAGACAGGAAGCAGTATACTCAAGCAACTAGACTAAGCTTAGGGGCGGGCTTTTAAACAGCTGAACAGGAAGTAGGGCAACAGAACAGAAAACTCTATGTTAACAAAGGGCAAGATCCTTCAGAAGCAAACTGGAAATCCCGGAACACTGACACAAGGCCAAAGAGCACACTATAATTGCATCAGTATTTTCTTAAAATATACAATATATGTGTGTACGTGTGTGTGTATGTGTGTGTGTGTGTGGGATAAGGGCACCAATAATGGACTGGTGGAAGAGGCTTACCGAGAGCACATAGTCCATGGATTCAGGGGCACAATTGCTTCGCGAAATGATAACCAGTATTACACCACTAGTGCCTCTTATAGACAGTACTATAAAAAACTTTTTGGGTGGCATTCATCCAAACGCTCATCCACTTCTCAAAAGTTGGCAGCGCTTGTGTAGGAATTCTAAAAATGTCTACATTTTGTCACATTTCTGTGATCCCTACAGTATCTCTTGTGTATGGCGGGCTTTTCTGTAGTGGTTACAGTTCTTATGGAAAACTTTACGCAATTCAATATTCTTTATAAAACAAATGTGAAACGCAAAATTAAAAACACAAGTTGAATATTTTTGTCATTTGTTACTTTTTGTAATGTAAAGTATTTTAAGTTTCTATAAACTTTTAAACAAAAAAAACTTTTCCAGTGACTAATACTTTGCAAATCTGTGTTTCCCCACCACATTTCCTTTTTTTACTAAGGGCTAAATAAAATCTCACATCCGAGTTTTAACTCATATATTCATCAGCCGAGCTCTCGATTCTATCTAACCGTATGACGTGTACTGTGTGGAAATACTGCAGATTTCCCCTTTTTCTTGTGACAACTTCTCCTTTTGATTTTATCTGGTGAGCCGGCCTCGAAGGTTGTGGGTTTGGCACAAGCTTGTATTACTGAAACGTGACAACTTGAGACAACTGCAAATGTCTGATCAAGGCACTTGTGGCCCATACTTCACATTCTTGATAAAACCCATTTATATAATTCTCGGCAATTACCGTACATAAACAAGATATTTTGGGTCTCCCATAATTGCCCCTTGCTCTTTGGTATATTATTGTGAGAGCTCCGGACAACCTTTTGTCACCTTGTGTCGCCCGGGGACCAGGGGGTACTCAGATCCGGGCCACGAGGTCACTTCTGTGGGTATCACGGTGGCGTGACCCGGTCTGTGATCCCAGGCTCCACAGTAAAAGGGGTTTATTAAGGGAGATTGTCCGTGACGCCACCCACGGTTGTGGTGATTGTGGACACCACCGCTGCTCTTTATGGGGATCCCGGGAGCGGTGACAGGGAGCAGCTTGGTTGTTATTTCTCCCCTCCGTGGGTAGGGGGGTTGGTTGTCCCGGGGCCCGGTGATGGGGTAAGCAGGGAGCAGGGCGCAGTGCTGCGGTGTGGTGCCCGAGGGCACGGGCGTACTCACAAGTATTTCACACAGAGTCACTGGTAACTAGGAATTGCCAGTGTCCGCAGCCTTTGGTACGGGGGGTGTTAGTGTCCCACACACGGTGCAGCAGCTCCTGTTCTTTCCCTGCAGCCAGGTGCCTCTCTCTCCACTCTCTTCCTCCTTCTCCTCAGCCGGGAACGGGGAATACACTCCCCTGCAGTGATCCGGGTCACCCAGGTACCGGTGGGCCACTACCCTGCTCCGGCTACCTCTGGCCCCTTCCTCACTACAGCCTGTCCCGGCCCTCTCGGAGCACACTTCACCATCAGCCTGGGAGCTACAACTCCAGACTCCTCTTCTGTCTGTCTCCCCATACACTCTGCTCCAGCCCCTCCCCTTCTTTTCTGCTTTTCTCTTACACTGGGGGAGGTGGTTTGTCCTGCTGCACCGGTGTGAGATCAGATTACCAAGGAGAATTAACTCTTTCTGTGACAACCTGGCTTTGCCAGGGCGTCACAACCTCAAGTAGCGATTGGTAAACCATTGTTCCTGGAATTACTTCTTTCTTTCTTCCTTTGCAGTTGATGACAACAGGACCAACGTTCTTGGATGCCATATTGCTAGAAGATGACGGAGTCAGTCAGATGGGGTCATTTATGTTCCCTGATGGAGGATGTGAGAACACTAGTCTAGTATGGACGGTTTTCCCTCAAAGTCTGCAGGTGGAGTTGATTTACATCTGTGGCGCCCCTGAGGCTTCCGTCACCACAGAGACATTGCACCTCAGCCAGAGGTGTGATGTCCCATCCTAGATAAGGACAAGGGTACATACCGGTTCACAGGCAAATCTGCACAAACACCCATTGTTAGGCACATACAGGGACCAGAGATAGGAATATCAGTGCAAGTTTGCAAAAACTTCAAGAACAAGGGTTTAATAAAAAACGGACAATTACGGACAACGCGTTTCAGCTAACAAAAGCCTTCATCAGGGGTAGTCTTGTTCTTGAAGTTTTTGCAAACTTGCACTGATATTCCATTTATCCTCCGGAAGCGCCGAAAGGGGGTAGACTACACCTGATGAAGGCTTTTGTTAGCTGAAACGCGTTGTCCGTAATTGTCCGTTTTTTATTGAACCCTTAATAAGCCCTTGTTCTTGAAGTTTTTGCAAACTTGCACTGATAATCCAATTATCCTCCGGAAGCGCCGAAAGGGATTTTGTCTTTACTCCATTACCCACGTCGGAGCACCTGTTCAGTACTCTCATTGTTTTTCCTGAGGATTCGTGCTGTATACTGGAGGATTATTAAGAGAGTTGATCCACTACACGGATCATACTAGCGAAAACAGAAGAAATCTGCATGGTGAGTGTAAAATTCGTATGATCATTACAATCTGTGTTTACACACATCTACACTTAGATTTGGCGCCCCATTGTCCTCTTCTTTTTTTCTTTCCTTTATTCAGGGACCAGAGATAGTGGCAGCTAACCCCGTGCTGTAGTCAGGGGGGCCGTAAGACCCATCTCTCCTCCCATGGGGTGGGGGCCTAGCAACAAGGAAAGTGGGAGGAGCCAACTAGAAAGTGAGAGTAGAAACAGGAAGTTCAAGGTGAGGAGTGAGGCAGAGGAGGAGAGTGGTAGTGGGTTGAGATAGTGAAGAGAGAGAAGTTTCCTGGTGGAGATCCTGGGGCCCAGCTAGGCCCAGGTGACACCACAGACAGAGAAGAGAGGATCCCAGGGCCACGGAAGGGCATATTTGCTCGTGGCCTGCTCCACAGGAAGATCGGGTGGAGGGATCTGGCTGCATTTGGGGACGGTCCCCAGACAGAGGGAAGAAAGACATTTCCTCATAAAGTAACACTGAAGGCCCAGGGTTGTTGCAAGCGCCCAGGGCCACAACCTGCCATAGATCCCCTGGGAAGAGGGCAAGATTCCAGTCAGGCGAGCCCCCTTGACCAGATTCTATGGTAGAGGCCAAGATAAGTTCATCTATAAAAGTCAAGGCTGTGAAGCTAGTCGAGGAAAGAGACATAAAAGTGGTGCACCGGTATTAACCCTAAGAATTACCTCGGATCGGCGTAGGCACTGCATGGCGGATTCCAGCACTCCAACGGCAACCAGTCTGCTGCAGCCCTAGCAACAGTGAGTAAAAGACCTTGCACTGCAACCTCTGGTGTCACGTCCTTTATTCTGCACTGCACCGCATCATTCCCAAAACACCATAGACTCTTACAAGCACCGACGGTTGCCCCGGGGTACCCGCTCCACCTGTGGGGAGCAGAACCGTCCCAGCTGCCATTACATCAGCCCCGGAGGCCCTATCCAGCAGAGGCGGCTCCATAGCCGCAATCCACAGGTGGCGTCATGAATCTTCCATAAACTTTATTATAATCACCACCCCACAGCCGCCATATTAATTGACCCCGCCAGGGTCATGGATTCGGGCCCTGCCACCGCTGACTACCCCCGGACTAGTCCGGCATGACACCGGGTCACCCAGAGCCCTGGGGTTGGCGAGTCACATCCATGGATGTTTGGTATCTGTCACTGGGAAGATGTCTGGGCTTAGTGAGTCTCCTATGTCAGTGGGCTGAGGAACAAATCAGAGAGTGACTGAACTCTGAAGTGGAATGATACCTGTCTGGCTTCTGTGTTAGGACAGTAAGGGGTACTTTGCACGTTGCGACATCTCTACTGCGATATCGTCGGGGTCAAATCGAAAGTGACGCACATCCAGCGCCGGTAACGACGTCGTAACGTGTAAAGCCTAGATGTGCCGATAAACGATCGCAAAAGCGTCGAAAATCGGTGATCTGTGTAGCGTCGGTCATTTTCATAATGTCGCACTAATAGAAGATACAATGTTGTTCCTCGTTCCTGTGGCAGCACACATCGCTGTGTGTGAAGCCGCAGGAGCGAGGAACATCTCCTTACCTGCCTCCACCGGCAATGCGGAAGGAAGGAGAGGGGCGGGATGTTTACGTCCCGCTCATCTCCGCCCCTCTGCTTCTATTGGCCGCCTGCCGTGTGACGTCGCTGTGACGCTGCACGACCCGCCGCCTTAGGAAGTAGGCGGGTCGCCGGTCAGAGCGACGTCGCAGGGCAGGTAAGTGCGTGTGAAGCTGCCGTAGCGATAATGTTCACTACAGCAGCTATCACAAGATATCGCATGTGCGACGGGGGCGGGTACTATCGCTCTCGGCATCGCTAGCCGATGCTAGCGATGCCGCAACGTGCAAAGTACCCATAAGACTAAAGGCCCCGTTACACATAGCAATGTCGTTAGCTAGATCGCTGAAACGGCACAGGTTTTGTGACGCAACAGCGACCTCGCTAGCGATCTCGCTATGTGTGACACATAGCAGCGACCGCCCCCCTACCCCACTGCAATATTGTGGCGCCCTGGACAAGCCAGGGGCCACAGAGAACAACACCCACACACCCCACACTCCCGGTCAGGCACATCAAAGTCAGACAAAAACCCTTGTTGCCTTCCTCCAGGGGCTGATGTTCACACCAGGGGGTGGGCCAGGCGGTTGGTCCCGCCCACCGAGGAGTACACAGTCCTGGAGGCGGGAAAAGAGTTGAGTTTAGAGTGGAAGTGAAAGTGAGAGGAGTAAAGTGGCAGTTAAGCAGCCTGAAGTTGGTCCGGGTGTGTGGCCCGGACGGATCAGCAAGGTTGGCAGACGGTAGTGACCGTCTGCAGGAGTGGCCTATTGGAGTCTACCGTAAGGACCGTGGACGGGCGGTGGCCCGGCGGTACCGGACCGGTACACAAAGAGAAGTCAGCACCATCTGGCAGGGGCTTACGGACCCCGGCAAGGCTAGGAGTCGCCGTGAAATTGCCAAATCCGTCAGCGAAGGGAACCTCCTGGGTTTCCCTGCAGCCAAATCCCGACAGAAGGCAACAGTCCAACCGTGAGAGGGAAACACAGCCACCGTCAAGGCTACCGTTCCCAGGGCCAGAGCCTGCGGGCAAAAGGGGCTCCTCCGGCCCACATCCAAGCCGGGGAGCGGGTTACCGGTGGGAACCCATTGGAACCGTTTACAGTACATAGGTGCAGGGAAAGGCAGTCACCATCAACCTGCCGGGAGAAACAACACCGCAGCCGTCTGTGGGACCCGTCCATCCAGCCGTATGTTTTACCGAGAACTGTGTCCTCATCATTGGCTGAGTGAGTACCACCGTGCCGTGCGGCACAGCGCTGCCCCCGCGACCCTGCACCTCACCAGGCCCCGTAACCCGCCTGCCATCCATCCCTAACCCATCACCGGGCCCCGGGACAACCAACCCACTACCCACGGAGGGGAGAACTAACATCAAAGCTGCTCCCTGTCACCGCTCCCGGGATCCCCGTCCAGAGCAGCGGTGGTGTCACCAACTTCACCACAACCGTGGGTGGCGTCACGGACAATCACCAAATCCCCACCATCCAATCAAATTCCCTTTTCACTCACGGGCGAGGAACGCCGCTCGAGTCCCCGGGATCCGGCCCACCTCTCGAGCCACCACCGAGCAGTGGCAGCAGCAGCCGGACCCGAGCAGTGGGAGAGCGCAGCGTCCCCTCCTCCGCCCGCGACAATATCGCCAATCGTACCTGAACGTCCTGGTTCATTTATTGATCATTGGTGTCCCACTAGGCAGCATGCATCGCTGTGTTTGATGCTATAACAACGAGTGACCTCGTTGGCACACCTGGGTGGAAACACTATGTACTGTTTAAAAATGGTTTATAAAATAACAAAAATTGTTAGAAAATGGGTCATATGTCCCATCATGGAACCCTGTGGTCTGGCGTCCATATGTCACTGCCATCCATTTGCCTCTGTTTACTTTGGGGAGGCAGTCCTCTCTACATTATTCTTGTTCTGCTCTCTGCTGACTGTTTCATGTAGTTATCTATACCTGGAAGGTCACTCATTCAATGTATAGATCAAGAATTATGCAAATACATGTAGCAGGCAATCAGTCAGAACCAATTTGCATAATTGAGTATATACAGTTAGGTCCAGAAATATTTGGACAGTGACACAAGTTTTGACATTTTAACTGTTTACCAAAATGTATTCAAGATACAGTTATATAATAAATATAGGCTTAAAGTGCAGACTCAGCTTTAGGCTAAATTCACATGACCGTTCCGTTTTTGCGGTCCACAAAAAACGGCCTGTTTTTTTTCACGGATGCGTCCGTGTGCCTTCCATTTTTTTGCGGACCGCAAAAAACGGGAGCAGCTAGAAAGATAAATAGATGGGTAGATATAGAGATGGATAGATAGATATAGAGACAGAGAGATAGAGGGATTGATGGATGAATGAATGAATAGAGGGATAGATAGATAGATAGATAGATAGATAGATAATAGATGAGAAAGACCTATATAATGTCCCACCCCATGTATATTCTAAGCTGGCACCCTTTAGTGCCTTTCATGTGGCACTAAAGGGTGATTAGCCTTGTATTTAGCCAAAAAAATAAAGAAATAACTAAAAAAAAACCGACGTGTGGTTCCCCCTATCTTTTGTAGCCATCTAGGGTAAAGCAGACGGCTGCAGCCTTCAGACCACAGCTGGCAGCTTCACCTTGGCTGGTAATCCAAAACAGAGGGCACCCCATGCTGTTATTTTAAATTAAATAAATAATTTAAAACAAAAAACGTGGGGTCCCCCCAAATTGGATCACCAGCCAAGGTAAAGCGGACAGCTGTGGTCTGGTATTCTCAGACTAGGGAGGTCCACTTCCCAGCTTAAAAATAGCAGGCCACAGCCGCCCCAGAAGTGGCGCATTCATTAGATGTGCTAATCCTGGCGCTTCGACCCAACTCATCCCATTGCCCTGGTACGGTGGCAAACGAGGTAATATATGGGGTTGATGCCAGATGTGTAATGTCACCTGGCATCAAGCCCTGGGGTTAGTGATGTCATGGCATCTATCAGAAAGCCAACATCACTAAGCCAGTCAGTAATTAAAAAAAAAAAATTGACAACAAAAAAGTTTTATTTGAAAAAACACTCCCCAAAACAATCCCTCTTTCACCAATTTATTAACAAGAACAATCAAATCCGGGTGCGGCATAATCCAATAAGGGGGTCCCACGACGATCCATACCATAGTCACTGTCCCAGTCAATTAAGAACAGAATGTCCCCTATTGGCTGGGAGAGCAGTGCAGTGACCTGAGCTAACATCAATAGGTCAGCCCAGGTCACTGCAGGGGATGACGAGCGCTGCCATCAGGAGCTTGGATGAGATCATTACCTGCCGTGACGATCTCCTGCACTCTTGACGTCAGCGCTGTCACTGACTTCCATTGTCCGCAGCATTCACAGCGAAGAATTCACTGAAACGCGTTGAAAATAAAATCACTTTGATCTCCAATCAGATCTTTTTTTTCTGCTCTGCAGCGCGGTGTATTCCCTATTCACTACCAGCCTTGTGCACCCACCCTTGGAAGGGAGGGTCAATATTGTGATTTGTGATGGAAACACAGATTAAGATAGAGAGGACAACCAAACCTCAGACACACTAAAAACTCACAGGAACAAATGGTAAGAGCCTAAGAAGAAAAGCTAGAGCAGGAAGGCAGCAACAAAAAAAAAAGACAACAAGGGTTAACACCCCAACCACTCACAGTAATAATGCATACCAACCACCAGTAAGTCTGGAACACAACACCTCACCAGACCAGTATAGGTAAGCTATAGCTGGCATTAATGAAATAGACCAGCCAGCATATATAGGAGGGGAGTGAACGTGACTGACTCTCCCACAGCATATGATCAAAGTGACTAACAAGCAGTTCAACTGAGATCAACTCTTGCTACCCTGCCTATGTGTGATATATGTGTGATATTTTTTGCTGATGGAAATGATGTTTCGCTTAAATGCGTTGAAAATAAAATCACTTTGATCTCCAACCGGATTTTTTTTTCTGCACTGCAGCACGGCATATTCCCTATTCACTACCAGCCTTGTACACACACCAAGGGAAGGAAGAGGCAAGATTTTAATGGAAACACAGATTAAGATAGAGAGGGGGAAACAAAGCCTCAGACACACTAAAAACTCACAGGAACAAATAGTAAGAGCCTAAGGAGAAAAGCAAGAGCAGGAAGACAGCAACAAAAAAAGACAACAAGGGTTAACACTAGGGATGATCGAGTACCTCAAATATTCGACTTCGCCACTATGCGAATATTCGATGCGCAATGTAAGTCTATGGGAAGCCCAAATAGTTCAGAATATTTGTTATTTAGGTTTTCCATAGACTTACATTGCGCATCAAATATTCGCGAATAGTCGAATAGCGGCAGACCTATTCGGCAAATATTCGTGAAGCCGAATATTTGAGGTATTCGATCATCCCTAGTTAACACCCCAACCACTCAACAGTAATAATGCATACCAACCACCAGTAAGTCTGGAACACAACACCTCACCAGACCAGTATAGGTAAGCTATAGCTGGCATTAAGGGAATAGACCAGCCAGCATATATAGGAGGGGAGCGAATGTGACTGACTCCCCCACAGTATATGAGCAAACTGACTAACAAGCAGTTCAACCGAGATCAACTCTTGCTAGCTTACCTAAGTCTGTGGGCCGACGCTCGTATCTCCCGATGCTGATCACAGACATCAGAGACGTTAGTTGGCTGGAATCTGTAGTTTCCATAGAGCCTGGCACCATCATGACAGTTAAAACTATTCTGACAGTAAAGAAGCATATGGTCTCCAGTAATCTATAGCTGATGTGATTTTGTATATTACAGTACATGTACTTTTTTTTTGAGCCTGTTTTCTTTTTCCTTTGTTTGCAAATTCATTAATGATCGCCTAAACAGCTAAAATTAATGGCCAATTTTTTTTCCTTCCGACACTTAGGTAATCCTTATTAATATTTCAGTCTGCACATAATCCTCTTTGTCACGGTATTAAAACTTCAAGATGAGCAACCAAGCAACAGTCAGATTTGATATCCCCAGTATCGTAGCGTTTAACAAGTGATCAAACTAAGCAGAAAGTTAAAAGATAAGTAAATTTCCTGCAGTTGTACATAATTTGGATTAAGCTTTATTGGGCATAGATAAGGCTGCTTCTGGGGTTCTTTTATGAAAAAATGGTGTAAAGTTCTTTATCAGATATTGTTTAATGATGGAGAGTGAACACATAATGTAGTTACATAAGAATTGGTCACCTGGTGTATGCCGCTCCTTCTGAAGGCAGCATAATCAAGCGGCAAAAAATCCCGATCCCATCGATGGGTCAATAACTTTTTGCCTTGCAGTAATTTTTATGAAGTCACTATTTCATTAGCTGCACTATGAGCTGAAAATAGAGTTCTCCTAGTTATGATCAGCCGGTAAAGCTAGCCTCTGTCACGCTCTCTGGGCCCCAACGCCATTCCCCACTCACCGCTCTGGTCCCCGGGTCCCCTGCCCTCAGCCACACGTCCTCCACGGCACCCTCCAGGCTCCCGGTCTCCCGTTCCAGGCACTCCTCTGCGACCCAGGACACCCTGTCTGGCTCCCCTACATCCTCGGCACCGCTCCCTGCTCTGGCCGCCGGCACTCGGGCATCGCGCATGCGTATTAGGGCGCACGCGCGGTCATTGACCTTCTCTTAAAGGGCCAGTGCTCCTGAAACAGGATATTGCCTAAGTCCGGATTAGAGTATATAAGGAGCTTCCTGCCATGAGGGCGGCGCCTGTTCTACGAGTTCTGTAGCTAGGAGTCCAGGTCCCCCTTTGCTGTTTCTCGTTCTAATCTTGTGTCTTCCACAGGACTGTCCTGCCAAGCTAAACCTGGTCCTGATCACAATCTGTCCGAGTGGTTCTACGGGGATTGTCATCTGAGACTCCACCATCTTCTCCAGTCTCAACCCGCCTCCTAAACTCGGCTTCACCCAGTGACCTCTGCCGCCTCTACCAGTTGGAATCTGCTCACGTCTAACGGCTCTACTCGGCACCGGTACCTGGATCACGTCATCTAACCTGGCACCAGGAACTCTATGTCCCCAGGGACTTCCTCATTCCAGCTTCTGGAAAGGACTCTGATCTTAACCGCTTTGTGCTCCGGCAACTGTGCATCCAGGCCCTCTGGTGGGGTGACCGGACAGTCCTTGTATAGGGGTTAGCTCTGAGTTGCCTCACTGGGGGAGTCCGGTGCACGGCCCAGAGGATCCACCACCCGGACACAACAGCCTCCCTGTAATTTTAGGTGTCCTTTTATCTTTTATTTTCCCTCCAACCCAGACCACTATGACACCTTCTTCTTAAGGATGCTTTACACGCTGCGACATCGCTAGCGATTGCTAGCGATGTCGTGAGGGATAGCACCCGCCCCGTCATTCGTGCAACATGTGGTGATCGCTGCCGTAGTGAACAATATCGCTACGGCAGCATCACATGCACATACCTGTTCAGCAACGTCACTGTTGCTGCCGAACAATCCCTCCTTCAAGGGGGAGGTGCGTTCAGCATCACAGCGACGTCACAGCGGCGTCTCAAAACGGCCGCCCGTAGAAGAGAAGGGACGGAGATGAGCGGGACGTAACATGCCGCCCACCTCCTTCCTTCCTCCTTTCCGATGGACGCAGGTAGGATGATGTTCGTCGTTCCTGCTGTGTCACACACAGCGATGTGTAGTGCCGCAGGAACAACGAACAACCTGCGGAATGAAATACCAACGACATTATGATTTGGAGCGACGTGTCAACGATTAATGGTTTCTGTCCCACACTGCGATGTCGCTAACGACGCCGGATGTGTGTCACAAACACCGTGACCCCAACGATATATCGTTAGCGATGTCGCAGCGTGTAAAGCCTACTTTAGAATTGCAGTTTGTTGCTGAGACATTATCGGTGTCTCAATGCTGTAACCATTTGCAAACCTTGATAGTATCATAAATAAATTCATACCCCACACCAGATGTCCTGTGCCCCTAAAACTGGCATAGATGTGCAGAATAAGCTGTTTAATATATACAAACAAAAGGGCCACAAAAAGGGTAATAATGTTTTGAACTTTTGACTTTCCGGCTCCATAAGTCACAATTCACTACAGCTTTCAGCGTGAGATGACCTTAATTTTATAGACAATCATCTTGGATATCTCATATATAAATATGACTTGCAGCTATTTAGCATATGATTAGTTATGCCGATTCTTGTCATGTCACTGCATCGTTACTGTTTTGCTCCTTAAAATCTTAAATTTTAATTTTTATTATTTTGCAAATCCACCTTTGGCATTCAGCTCTACCTGAAACCTTCTGAGCCCTTCCTTAGATTCAAGCATGTTTTGACCAAAATCTGGTCCCATGTCTCTTTTATATATTCCCAGTGTTGGAGTATACTGGTCGCCTCACTTGGGTATGTATACAGCTTTTTCTTCAACTCTGCCCACAAGTGTTGGATTGAGTTGAGGTCTGGGGACTCTGGGGACAATCCAGCCCCTCTACTTCATTGTTATTGAAACATTTCTTTGCCAATCTTGAAATATGGTTCAGGTCGTTGTCCTGCTGGAACATTATGTCGTCTTTTTCCTACCCATAGTACTTGAGTGTATGAAGTAACTCGTCTTGAAGGATACTCACATATAGCTCAGCATTGAGACCACCATCGATCCTGGTCACGTAACCAACGCCTTTGGTTGTGAAACAATCCCATATCATCAGGCTTCCTCCACCAAACTTGACAGTTCCTTCAGTTTCTTGATCCGTTAGCTCCTTTTCCTCTTGTATCTTCCAGACCCATTTGCACCCATCAGAGCCTAGACTATTGACTTTTGTCTCATCACTCCAAATTACCCATTTTCAATCCTCAACTATCAATGTTCTCTACTTTTTTGCAAGCTTGAACTGGCTGAGTATGAGAGCACCTGACTGTAAGGAAGTATGCCTTGCTAAAGAAGACGATAAGCTGGTGTCCGGCTCTAGTGTTATAGTGCCCATTGCACCGAGTACTGGACAGTGTTGCATCCTAGGTGGAGCAGCCGGAGGACCGGCCCCTGAAGTGACCCTGAGCGGCCAAAGGTATTTGTTTATTTGAAAACCCTCCTCTATTGTTTTATTTGTTTGCACACGTTGCGCTACCCTCTGCTGAAGTGCCGACACTTCAAGCGGAGTCGAGTCGGCTGGCCTTGGCCCATGGACAATGCCCCTTACCCCTTGAACAGCTCCCCATTGCCCTTGGACTTGCCCGTACTCCCTGAGGACATTCCCCTTACCTCAATGACTTTTCCCCTCCTTGACAAGAGATTTTTCCCTGGAACGTTTCATCAAAGATTGTTACGGGAGAGTGTTTATTATACGGCCTTGGCACTTCCCGAAGATGAAGGTACCCGGTACTACCCCTGTGAACTCTGTAGACTGAAAAGAATATAGTTGTGCTTAATTTGAAGTGATATACTGGCATTGCTAAAAATGTATGGTTAAGTTCAAATGTGTGGTGTATTTGGTGTTATGTGCCATGGAGTGGAGCCTCAGATCCTAAGGTAGCCCGAAAATCTGCCTGTTAAGAGGTTGGATATAAAATGCAAAATAGCAGTTTTGAAAAAGATGCTATGCGACTTGGTGAGCAAATCCGCCACTCCTACATAAGAAGTACTTCTATAATGTAAACCTAATGCACATAAGTATGGTGTATATACAGTGTATCCACCCATATCCTGTCCACCGCCATTAACTTGAGAACGGCAGCAGCTATAGGAATAGAAATGGTGTCTAGGTATAGTAAATTAGGCATGTGCTACGCAATGAAACCACCTATAGCGCCACCTGGTGGAAAACAACGGAGTTAGCATTTTTATCTCGAAAACGGAACGAGAAAGAGAAAAAAAGTGAATTAAAAAGTTGTAGGGCATCATCAATTCAATACGAATCGACACCTTGCATACAGAAATGCTATGATATGAAACCTATGACCCCCCAAAAACATTGAATGCTAGTCACGCATATGGCGCTCATTTAACTTTGATGCTCAAATTGGCCCCCGTCAGCTGCAATGCACATCTGGGCTCTGCACAGCATACTGTATCTTGCTGCACGTTGTGCAATATGGTAGGTGACACGTTTGCACAAGCATCTATGATACGACGTCGTAGGTCCTGCAATGTTGGTGGAGGGGTCGCATACACCTGCTGTTTGATGTGACCTCACAGAAAGAAGTCCAATGGGGTCAGGTCAGGTGAGCGTAGAGGCCACTCCACACAGCCACCATACCCACTGACTTGTAGGAAGGTCTCCATGAGGTATCACTTCACGTCCGCTGCCTTGTGAGTTTTACATGTTCTAATCATAGCATTTCTGTATGCAAGGCGTTGATTCGTATTTCAGTGGGCCGCTTGCTAGGAAAGCCCTATCCCCATCGTTGCACTAGTGCCCCGATCTCTGAGCTTCATGGGAACAGTCCATAAAGGCCCTGTCCTCCGCAGGTTAATTACCGGTTCGCCTGAAGCTTCTCCCCCGACCTAGGGTCCGTGTACCCCAACGTGCCTTCGGACCCGGACTGGTTATAGGACCAGTCTGCTGACCGTCCTCCTTGATGGGTTCCAGGCATCAAGCCTCAATCCCCTGCGACTGGGGGTCCGACTCCTCTAGGTCCAGACCACTGTCTGCGACCTAGTCTGTTTCTCCCCTGGGACCTACAACTCCCAGCTTCCCCAGAGCTCCTCACAGCTCGAGGGCTACCACTCAACTTGACACCTCCCACCTCCCTGTCTGACTCCTGGGTGGGGTGAGCTGCAATGCACATCTGGACTCTGGACAGCATACTGTATCTTGCTGCACGTTGTGCAATATGGTAGGTGACACGTTTGCACAAGCATCTGTAATACGTCGTCGTAGGTCCTGCAATGTTGGTGGAGGGGTCGCATACACCTGCTGTTTGATGTGACCTCACAGAAAAAAGTCCAATGGGGTCAGGTCAGGTGAGCGTGGAGGCTACTCCACACAGCCACCATACCCAATGACTTGTAGGAAGGTCTCCATGAGGTATCGCTTCACGTCCGCTGCCTTGTGAGTTTTACATGTTCTAATCATAGCATTTCTGTATGCAAGGCGTCGATTCGTATTTCAGTGGGCCGCTTGTTAGGAAAGCCCTATCCCCATCGTTGCACTAGTGCCTCGATCTCTGAGCTTCATGGGAACAGTCCATAAAGGCCCTGTCCTCCGCAGGTTAATTACCAGTTCGCCTGAAGCTTCTCCCCCGACCTAGGGTCCGTGTACCCCAACGTGATTTCGGACCCGGACCGGTGATAGGACCAGTCTGCTGACCGTCCTCCTTGATGGGTTCCAGGCATCAAGCCTCAATCCCCTGCGACTGGGAGTCCGACTCCTCTAGGTCCAGACCACCATCTGCAACCTAGTCTGTTTCTCCCCTGGGACCTACAACTCCCAGCTTCCCCAGAGCTCCTCATAGCTCGAGGGCTACCACTCAACTTGACACCTCCCACCTCCCTGTCTGACCCCTGGGTGGGTGGCCCTATTCCTGCTTTAGCAACCCACTGGTGTGCCTGACAGGTGTGGTGTAAAGTGTATCTAGGATTTGTGAATGCTGTGAATGCTGGTGGAGGCAGTACTGCAGATTAGGTTCCCAGAACCATGGGGGTTTGAGTCCTGCACGAGAAGGGCAGATTGTGCAGAACTCTGTGACGACCTGAATAGTCTAGGGCATCACAGGGGCAGCGTGTATGGTGGAGTCCTCCGCGAGCACTGGTTTTCCCCAGGGATAGGTGAAGGGTTAATGTGGAGGCATGCGGTAATTAGTCAGTCCAGACAGGGAGTGCAATTTCATTGTTTTTACTTGTACGGGATCCCAGGTGTGCCCGTGTCCTTGATAGCTGTGCCAGCCAACCTGGTGCCACTCTCCCACCTTTGCACTCTGGTGTATTTGTCAGTCCTCCCTGGCATGGAGCTCCTTGAGGTCCGTCTAGTGTCTGGGTCCTGCCGCAGGCAGCTTGGACTATTTAAGGGAATTTCTTCCGGTCCCCTCTTTGCTGCTGATGCCTCAGACATTAGTGGTGGCAGATGAGTCCTGGAAACCCACCCGCCTGGCAGAGTTAACAGATGGCTTGAAGTCCTGGTCTGTTCTGGGATCTGCACCCCGTGCGTGCAAAGTACTGGGAGCCCTGGATGTCCACCCCACAGGATCCCTCTATCCTTGGAGCTTGCTCTCTCACTCTCCAGCTACTTTCTCCTCTGAGCGGCTGATCTTTCTACTCAGGTCTTTACTACTTTCCCTGTGTCTCAAGAGTCCGTTTGTCTGTCTTGACACCTATTCTTTTACTACCGCTCACTCCTCACTCCTCTCCTTCCTACTCCTTTCTCTCTCACTCCTACTGTCCCACTCCGCTGTCTACCCACACTTCCCAGGTCACTCTCTCCTCCCCCAGGTCTGATCCCTCCCTTCCCAGTTGGCTGCCTGTTAGCTCACAGTGCCCAGCCCTGTCACCTGGCTCTAAGGGGGGTCTTCCACCCTGGTTGTGAGTGTAAATGTCCTGGTGTGCTAGTGTGTGTGTACTGGCTGGCATAGTCATGTTGGACCCAAGCTGTTGCTTTGTTGTTACCCTATTTTGTGACACCTGGCTACCGCAGGGGCGTCACACTCACTCATCACTAGTAGTTACAAGTACCGAGCATGGTAGTGCCCGCTCATCACTAGTTACAAGTACCGAGCACCCGAGCATGGTAGTGCTCACTCATCACTAGTTACGAGTACCGAGCACCAGAGCATGGTAGTGCTCACTCATCACTAGTTACGAGTACCGAGCACCAGAGCATGGTAGTGCTCACTCATCACTAGTTACGAGTACTGAGCACCCGAGCATGGTAGTGCACGCTCATCACTAGTTACAAGTTTCGAGCACCCGAGCATGGTAGTGCCCACTCATCATGAGTTACAAGTACCGAGCACCCGAGGATGGTAGTGCCCGTTCATCACTAGTTACAAGTACCGATCACCCGAGCATGGTAGTGCCCGCTCATCACTAGATACGAGTACAGTCATGGCCAAAAGTTTTGAGAATGCTACAAATATTAATTTTTACAAAGTCTACTGCTTAAGTTTTTCTAATGGCAATTTGCATATACTCCAGAATGTCATAAAGAGTGATCAGCTTAACAGCAATTACTTGCAAAGTCAATATTGGCTAAGAAAATGAACTTTAACCCCCAAAACACATTTCAACAGCATTGCATTCCTGCCTTAAAAGGAGCAGCTAACATTGTTTTAGTGATTGTTCCATTAACACAGGTGTGGGTGTTGATGAGGACAGGGCTGGCGATCAATCAGTCATGATTAAGTAAGAATGACACCACTGGACACTTTAAAAAGAGGCTGGTGCTTGGTATCATTGTTTCTCTTCAGTTAACCATGGTTATCTCTAAAGAAACACGTGCAGCCATCATTGCTCTGCACAAAAATGGCCTAACAGGGAAGAGTATCGCAGCTACAAAGATTGCACCTCAGTCAACAATCTATGGCATCATCAAGAACTTCAAGGAGAGAGCTTCCATTGTTGCCAAAAAGGCTCCAGGGCGCCCAAGAAGGACCAGCAAACGCCAGGACCATATCTTAAAACTGTTTCAGCTGCGGGATCGGACTACGAGCAGTGCCGAGCTAGCTCAGCAATAGCAGCAGGCTGGTGTGAGTGCTTCTGCACGCACTGTGAGGCGGAGACTGCTTGAGCAAGGCCTGATTTCAAGGAGGGCAGCAAAGAAGCCAATTCTCTCCAGAAAAAACATCAGGGACCGACTGATATTCTGCAAAAGATACAGGGAGTGGACTGCTGATGTCGCGGGCGGAGGAGGGGACGCTGCGCTCTCCCACTGCACGGGTCCGGCCGCCGCTGCTGCTGCGGCTGCTGCTGCTCGGTGGTGGCTCGAGCGGTGGGCCGGATCCCGGGGACTCGAGCGGCGTTCCTCGCCCGTGAGTGAAAAGGGGATTTTTGATTGTGGGGGTTTGTGATTATTGTCCGTGACGCCACCCACGGTTGTGGTGATATTGGTGACACCTCCGCTGCTCTGGACGGGGATCCCGGGAGCGGTGACAGGGAGCAGCTTTGTTGTTAGTCCTCCCCTCCGTGGGTAGGGGGTTGGTTGTCCCGGGGCCTGGTGATGGGGTAGGGATTGATGGCAGGCGGGTTACAGGGCCTGGTGAGGTGCAGGGTCGCAGGGGCAGCGCTGTGCCGCACGGCACAGTGGTACTCACTCAGCCAATGATGAAGACACAGTTCTCGGTAAAACACACGGCTGGATGGACAGGTCCCACTGACGGCTGCGGTGGTTTCTGCTCCCGGCAGGTTGATGGTGACTGCCTTTCCCTGCACCTAGATATGGTAGATGGTTCCAATGGGTTCCCACCGGTAACCCGCTCCCCGGCTTGGATATAGGCCGGAGGAGCCCCTTTTGCCCGCAGGCGCTGGCCCTGAGAAACGGTTGCCTTGGCGGTGGCGGTGTCTCCCTCACTTGGTTGGACTGTTGCCTTCTGTCGGGACTTGGCTGTTGGGAAACTCAGGAGGTTCCCTTCACTAACGAGTTTGGCAAATTCACGGCGACTCCTAGCCTTGCCAGGGTCCGTAAGCCCCTGCCAGATGGTGCTGACTTCTCTTTGTGTACCGGTCCGGTACCGCCGGGCCACCGCCCGTCCACGGTCCTTACGTTAGACTCCAATCGGTCACTCCTGAAGACGGTCACCATCGTCTGCCAACCTTGCTGCTCCGTCCGGGCCACACACCCGGACTCACTTCAGATTGCTCGACTGCTACTTTACTTCCTCACTCCTGTAACTCCTGAACTAATCTGTCTGTTTTCCCGCCTCCAGGACTGTGAACTCCTCGGTGGGCGGGACCAACCGCCTGGCCCACCCCCTGGTGTGGACATCAGCCCCTGGAGGAAGGCAACAAGGGTTTTGTGTTCTGACTTCGGTGTGCCTGCTGGGTGTGTGGGGTGTGTTGGTGCTGTTCTCTGTGACCCCTGGCTTGTCCAGGGCGCCACACTGAGGACTGGGGTAAAGTCATTTTCTCAGATGAATCCCCTTTTCGATTGTTTGGGACATCTGGAAAACAGCTTATTAGAAGAAGAAGAGGTGAGTGCTACCACCAGTCTTGTCTCATGCCAACTGTTAAGCATCCTGAAACGATTCATGTGTGGGGTTGCTTCTCAGCCAAGGGAATCGGCTCACTCACAGTCTTGCCTAAAAACACAGCCATGAATAAAGAATGGTACCAGAATGTCCTCCAAGAGCAACTTCTCCCAACTGTGCAAGAGCAGTTTGGCGCCCAACAATGCCTTTTCCAGCATGATGGAGCACCTTGCCATAAAGCAAAAGTGATCACTCATGGAACAAAACATAGAGATTTTGGGTCCATGGCCTGGAAACTCCCCAGATCTTAATCCCATTGAGAACTTGTGGGCAGTCATCAAGAGACGGGTGGACAAACAAAACCCAACAAATTCTGGCAAAATGCAAGCATTGCTTATGCAAGAATGGACAGCTATCAGTCAGGATTTGGTCCAGAAGTTGATTGAGAGCATGCCAGGGAGAATTGCAGAGGTCCTGAAGAATAAGGGTCAACACTGCAAATATTGACTTGCTGCATTAACTCATTCTAACTGTCAATAGAACCTTTTGGTCTCATAATATGATTGCAATTATATTTCTGTATGTGATGTAAACATCAGACAAACACAATTAAAAACCAGAGGGCAACAGATCATGTGAAAATATCATTTTGGTGTCATTCTCAAAACTTTTGGCCATGACTGTACTGAGCACCCGAGCATGGTAGTGCCCGCTCATCACTAGTTACGAGTACTGAGCTCCCGAGCATGGTAGTGCCCGCTCATCACTAGTTACGAGTATTGAGCACCTGAGCATGGTAGTGCCCGCTCATCACTAGTTACGAGTACTGAGCACCCGAGCATGGTAGTGCCCGCTCATCACTAGTTACGAGTACTGAGCACCTGAGCATGGTAGTGCCCGCTCATCACTAGTTACGAGTACTGAGCACCCGAGCATGGTAGTGCCCGCTCATCACTAGTTACGGGTACTGAGCACCCGAGCATGGTAGTGCTCGCTCATCACTAGTTACGAGTACTGAGCACCTGAGCATGGTAGTGCCCGCTCATCACTAGTTACGAGTACAGAGCACCCAAGCATGGTAGTGCCCGCTCATCACTAGTTACGAGTACTGAGCACCTGAGCATGGTAGTGCTCGCTCATCACTAGTTACGAGTATTGAGCACCCGAGCATTGTAAGGAATTAAAAAAACATGGCTGCTTTCTTCTGAAAAAGATGCCACTCCCTGTCTGCTCAGCTCCATTCACATAAAAGGAGATGAGCTGCAATACCAGTCACAGCCATGGACAGGTGTGGCGCCATTTTTGAATAAAGATTTTTATCCAATCTTGTCTTGCAGGTTATTGCATTATCCATTCTGCCTGCACATTACACAATATATATGGAAGGTTTTGGGATGGAAGGCCCCTTTAAATTAGACATCTGTCTTTAGCATAAATTTAAAGTCTATTCGGATGCGACGTATGGAGTATAACCTTTCTACACAGGTTGATATTTTCAGCGGCGGCGTATTTATTCTTACATTCCAGACTGTACAGTCATCACAAGGTACATTTCTGGAGAGAGCCTGTTTTTATTATACTTAACAAGGAACAAAAATATACAAGGAAGCAGAAGCCGGTGTCCTTCTGAAGCCAAAGTATGTCAAGTTTTCAACAAGTTGTTTAAACTTGTTTATAGAGAAGTAAACACAGGGGCGAAATTCAATTCCCTGTGTTAAATGGCGTTTTCATCTTGTATGAGAATCGCAGTATCTGGATGTCATGCCGTGAAAGGCGTCCTGCCACATCTGGTGCACCGATGAGATCCGAACACAGCTGTGCTGGTCACATGGTATGGCGTATCCGGCTCCCTCCATGGCGGCTCTGTATCACAAGGGTCAGCGGCTCCTAGATCTGCGGCCACTTACTACACAAGGAATCTCAGCTCTGCTGGGAATTATACATATTTTCACATTATCCCACAGTCTCATAGAATTCCATATACAAAGCATTGTCTGTATCTGTCTATCTAATATCTATTTATCTAATGGCAATCTATCTATTTATCTATCATTGGGCTATCTATGTATCAATCTATGTAATATTTATTTCTATCTATTCAGTTATCTATCTATTTATCTATCTCTCTATCGACCCCTTTCTATAGCTCTATATACCTATTTTGATCGATCTACTCCATCTACCTTTTCTATTTATTTATCTATCTATCTATCCCTCTATCTATCTATCTATATCTATCCCTCTATCTATCTATCTATCTATCTATATCTATCCCTCTATCTATCTATCTATATCTATCCCTCTATCTATCTATCTATATATCTATCTATCCCTCTATCTATCTATATCTATCCCTCTATCTATATATCTATCTATCTATCTATCTATCTATCTATCTATCTATATATCCCTCTATCTATCTATTTATCTATCCCTCTATCTATCTATATCTATCCCTCTATCTATCTATATCTATCCCTCTATCTATCTTTCTATCTATCCCTCTATCTATCTATTTATCTATCCCTCTATCTATCTATCTATCTATTTATCCCTCTATCTATCCATCCATATTTATCTATCCCTCTATCTATCTATCTACTGTATTTATCTATCTATCCCTCTATCGATCTATCTATCTATCCCTCTATCTATCTATCTATCCCTCTATTTATCTATCTATCCCTCTATCGATCTATCTATCTATCCCTCTATCTATCTATCTATCCCTCTATTTATCTATCTATCTATCTATCTATCTATCTATCTATCTATCTATCCCTCTATCTATCTATCCCTCTATCTATCTATATATCCCTCTATCTGTATATCTATCCCTCTATCTATGCATCCATATTTATCTATCCCTCTATCTATGCATCCATATTTATCTATCCCTCTATCTATCTATCTATATCTATCTATCCCTCTATCGATCTATCTATCTATCTATCCCTCTATCTATATATCTATCCCTCTATCTATCTATCCCTCTATCTATCCCTCTATCTATCTATCTATCTATCCCTCTGTCTATCTATATATCCCTCTATCTATCTATATATCCTCTATCTATTTATCTATCCCTCTATCTATCTATATATCCCTCTATCTATCTATATATCTATATATCCTCTATCTATCTATCTATCCCTCTATCTATCTATCTATCTATCTATCTATCTCTCTATCTATCTATCTATCTATCTATCCCTCTATCTATCTATCTATCCCTCTATCTATCTATCTATCCCTCTATCTATCTATCTATCTATCTATCCTTCTATCTACGGTATCTATCTATCCCTCTATCTATCTATCTATCCCTCTATCTATCTATCCCTCTATCTATCTATCTATCTATCCCTCTATCTATCTATTTATCTATCCCTCTATCTATCTATCTACCTATCTATCCCTCTATCTATCTATCCCTCTATCTACCTATCTATCCCTCTATCTATCTATCCCTCTATCTATCTATCTATCTATCCCTCTATCTATCTATTTATCTATCCCTCTATCTATCTATCTACCTATCTATCCCTCTATCTATCTATCCCTCTATCTATCTATCTATCTATCTATCCCTCTATCTATCTATTTATCTATCCCTCTATCTATCTATCTACCTATCTATCCCTCTATCTATCTATCCCTCTATCTACCTATCTATCCCTCTATCTATCTATCCCTCTATCTATCTATCTATCTATCTATCCCTCTATCTATCTATCTATCTATCTATCTATCCATATTTATCTATCCATCTATCTATCTATCTAGCTATCTATCTATCTACTGTATCTATTTCTAGTGATCTATATCTGTCTCTCGTGCTCTTGTATTTTGTCCTGATATTTTTTAATAAATAAAATCATGCTGATGATTTGTGTTTTATTTTTCATTGCAGTTTTATATTTTAAATCATGTGAATGTAATAGAAATCAATAAATCATATATTTGAATATTTAAAAAAAAAAAAAAAAAACACAGCACCCCCCCTTCCCCCCCCCCCCGAAAAAAAAATGTTTAAAAAAGTAAAAATGTAATCAATTGGAAGTGAGATTTCGGGTACGCTCACACTAGGGTATAACAAATTGGTCTGATTTTCATCCAGAAATGTAGGATGATTTTTTCCTCCATTGTCATCCATATGCCATCTGTATGTAAAGCATTTTTTTTCTCCGCAGCTGTTATTCTATAATCATTTACAGGGTTCTATGCTACGGAATGGAAATGTATCTGTAAAAAAACGGACGGCATACAGATGGTGATTGTGGCATCTGTACCCATTGATTTGAGTATTTTTTTAAAATTAATTTATTTGTTAAGATAAATTAGGGGCAGGACAGACCAAGAGAAGGCATAGGATAAGACCTATGCGTTTTAAGCTTAGGCATTTTTTAATCATAGCCTGCTAATGTGTGTGGGGGGGAAATAGTTTCTTTCTGCCAGGAGGTGCAAATTTGGTGCTGAAATCTGGTGACATTTCAACACCAAATTTGCACCTCCTGGCAGAAAACTGCACCAAAATGCCGTCAAAGCCTTTTTTTGCATTTTTGAGCCAAGAGATGCAAATTTGGTGATGACATTTTTACACCATATTCCTGCACCCAATCTACACCTTCTAGCAAAAAAAAAAAGTATCAAAACCGCATGCGATATGATGCGTTTTTTTGCCAGGAGTATAGGAATTATTTGCAATTATTTGCTTGGGTGAAGGAATATGGTGTAAAAATTTGAGCACCAAATCTGCATCTCAAGGCAAAAAAAACAGGCGGTTTTCTGACAGGAGATGCAGGTGAGTTCACTGCGTTTAATGAGGTCACCTGAGGTCCTCTAAGGATAGGTTACATGCAGTCACATGTGGAGGACCATGGGAACCTCCAGCTATGACCACAACTAATCTGAGTGATGCCAATGATGGTTGCAGGGCTCATTCATTCTCTGCCTGGAGCTCACAGTCAGCAGTCATGCTCCATGATCGCATGCTGTGCCCTCAGATGTAGCAGAGCTGGAAGCATCATTGGACCTCATATGGATTATGTTGGACCTGCAGGGGTATTTTGGAGGTTAATAAAGTGGTGAAAGAGTGTTTTCTTGTATTTGAGTCCAAATAAAGGATTTTTTCAGTATTTGTGTTTATTTGCTTTCTCTTACCGATTAGTAATGGGGGGGTCTCATAGATCCTCCTCATTACTAATCTAATTGGGAAGAGCTGGGTAAAACACCGGGCTTGTCGCATCTAATATATGCAACAATGCCGGACGGCTGCAGGCTGCTATTTTTAGTCTGGGTGATGGCCCAATAACCATGGGTCTCCCCAGTCTGACAATACCAGCCTCCAGCTGTCGGGTTTTATGTTAGCTGGGTTTCAAAATTGGGAGGGATTACACGCCATTTTTTAATTATTTATTTAAATATACGGTAATTTTTTAAAAATCGCATGTGGTTTGTTCTATTTTGATACACAGCCAAGAAAAGCGCACAGCTGGGGGCTGCAGCCTATAGCTGTGTGCTTTATCTGTTCTGGGTATCAAAGTATGGGGGGGGCCCTACGTCAAATATTTTATTTATTTTTATACCACGATACTGACACGCAGACAGCGCCTGTGATTGGTTGCAGTCAGACACTATCACACAGCATGGAGGGCGCGTCTGACTATAACGAATCACAGACGCCAGGATGGCCAGTGGGCCGGGAAAGCAGTGTATATGGATAAGCAATGAGGAGTGGCCCAGGGAGGCTGCAGAAGCAGTGTACAGCCGCGTTGGAGGCTTCGTAAGTATGAAGCGCTTACTTAATTCTTATTTTCTTTATTTTTCTTTTATTTTCCTGTGTGCCGGATCCGGACCAATACCCATCCGGCACCTGGGTACCTTTGAAACCGCGTGGATCCGGACTTTTACAACCCGGGTCCGCCCATCACTAGTTGCGAGGCTTGAGGGCAACAAATCTACTCTTGTTTTGGGTAGAATTACAGGTTTTAACAATATACTCTGTGTGATGAGATTAGGCATGGTTTTCCAAAACCTCTCACTAATAAATCTAATTTTGGAAAATGTGTTCCATGAAAGCTGTAGTGACTTCTATAAATTAAATGGTAATTTATTTGATTAAATGTGTAATATTTTTAATGTAATTAGATCCACTTATTTAAGTAAAAATCCATCAGCATTATATTACTCTAATTTTCTAGCTGCTGAATAAGAGAACAGTGAAATAAAATCCTCAAATTAAGCAGCTGCCAATTTAACCTCATGGAATGAAAATACAATTTCTTTCTGACCCACAAATTGAAATCAGGTTAATTCCCATGATCAAATGCCCAAAACATTGTACGACTTAATTATGGCTGCAAATATCACTTACTGGAAGGGAAGCAGTCATTTCTTATGAAGCAAGGAGAAAGGAACTCAGCTATACAAATTTACGAAGTAAGGACTGCACATGTCTAAATACCCCGTTACACGCAACGACGTATCTAACGATATATCGCCTCTGTCACGCCAGCTCTATTTCCTGCCCAGCACTGCCTCTTTCTGCATGACTGATAGCCTCTATGCTGTGTCACATCAGGGAAGGGGGCTGTCAATCAAGTAAGAGAACCTGGCTCTGGGCAGGAAATAGAGTTGGAGTGACGGTGCTTAAAATCTACTATAGCCCTTCAGCCCATCAATTTAAATGCTGATTTCTCAGCAATGGAGGAACGGACTGGCCATGTAAAGGTATTTCTAGACTTGTCTTTAAAAGAGCTACATGATCAAATAAATCGTTTAGGGTGTGAAATCGTAGGGACAGATTTCCTTTAGCAACTGATTATTGGAGTGCTGTGTGTCAGATCACAACTAATCTGATATTAATGACCTATATCAAAGTTTTGGACAGTCCATTAAAGTTCAACCAATAATACTACTATGCTGATCCAAAGGGGTTAAGGTTCATTTCTATCCTGCAGTGATCTAACAGATAGTGTAACCTCAGCTGCAGCCACTCCCTTTTGCTATAAATATCCACTCCTTACTCCTCCCTATGTTGGCTATAGCTCATATCTATGCTCAATAGAAGAGGAAAAAGTCTTTCTCGACTCCAAAGTAATCACGGTAAATCCCATCTCCTCAAATCTGGCCCCTTTTAGGCACTTTATGGGAATATTTTTTTATTCCCCAGACTTGTTCTCACACTTGCCAGGTGTTGCAAGCGTGGCGAGGTGCGTTAAGACCACCGTGCGTCTGATGCACAGCAAAAAACACATGAAAAGGGGAACACCGGGGACACAAAAACAACGGGAGGCCCTGGAACTAGTGAGAGGGGTAGGTGGGCACCTTGTAACACCACCTCCACTGCTCCTTATCTCCTCACCAGTCCCTATACAGTCTCCGCAACTGTCGCCGAACAGGAACTTGGGACCCTCGGAAGACCCTGACTAGTGAGGGGTAGGTTAGATTCACTAGACCTCACCGCTGCACTAACAACACACCAGGGAAGTAAAGACAAAAAAGGGAGGAAAAATAACAACCAAAAGGATATAACCTGAGCACAGGAACTAGACTAGCAGAAACTTCCTCAAAGGCGGCCAGGACACAAAAGACTTTGCATCTTCAGCAGGGATTGCTGGGATACAGCACTATTTAAAGCTGAAGGGCGTGACTACTTAGTAAGTGCAGCTGATCACTCAGCAAGGGACTGCTTTGGAAAAGCTGCAATAGCAAAACTGGCACTTAACCACTTCAGTGCCAAGAGAAATTAAACCCAGAGGCAGACGAGAGGCTCCAGACCAAAGGCTGTCACTGGTTTCAACATGCAGGGAGACGATAATGACACTTGTCCAGTGCAAAAATTACAAAATTAGTTTTTATTCATTAATAGCTACTCCAGTGCTGCAGTGGTGGAATCACAACTACAGCCAATCACTGGGCTCAGTGGTCTTGGGGAGACAACATTAGCATTATTGCTGTGATGAGTGATTGGCTGCAGCAGTCATTATACCTTTAATTCTCTTTAACTTGTAACATTATATCACCATCAAGTCCAAATAACATAATATTTACAGTGTACCTGTACTTTTATAAGTCTATTATGATCAAGAACTGTCCTGATTCTGATGTTCTGTAGAACTCTGCCAGCACTATAGGAGCTGGTACTTCCTTCCCCCTATTATTCAGCACGTCCAATGACTTGCCTACCCCAAATTGAAAGTTGCTTCTCTGTTATGCTTTTTTTATGCAATTTGACAGATACGCACCCCCAACGTCCTCTAATCTGTCTCCATTTCCTTTTTGGTAGGTGTGAATGTCCACAACAGAAGGTTCTGAATTTTTTTTGTGCCTTGAACAAGATTTTCACTCGAATTTGTGAGTGACACAACATTTCCCCTCTGCAAATCCCACCTAAAAATGAATTTGCTCACTTTGCAAATCTGTACACTTGATTTATACCACTTGGCAGATCTTCAGTATGTCTCATAGACTTACAATGTAGCAAATTTTTGGCCCTGATGAAAGAATGAACTTTGTGTAAATATATTCATTTCCCTTCCATCAATATTTTTACATACATTGCAAACTATCTGGGGACGCTGCACCCCCTTTTTTCTCTTCTAAACAGCCATATGGGGAATAAATGATTTCACTACAATCTGCTTCTGTGTTTCACAGCTTGCGTCCCGACGGGAAGAGGAGCTTTCAGGAAATACTTTGTTAGCCTTAAAGAGAAAGAGAGAATAAGCCGGTGTACTGTACACATGTGGAAGAAGTTGCATAATTTTTCGAGAAATCAGCAATTATTCAAAACGAGAGGAATGCAAACATGATTGGCATAATTTATTAAAGACTAAGCAGATCTAGCCCATCCGCTCCATTGTAAATGCTCACTTTATATTTTAAAGTATTTTGAATATATTTTTTTATATATTTTTGATTCCTTCCAGTGATGATAAATTTTCCATCTATCATAATCCCACCACAAACTATATTGATGTCCTAAAAAACTGTCACCGATGTGTCACTGCCGGCTGATAATCCACTGGCAGTGAGTGTTAGAAGATCAAACAGATTGGCAGCATGTGTTGTTATCTGACAGTTGAGGTGGACTCTATGACCCTCGGGAACTTTTCTTTTACTGTAGCTATCCTCTGACTTCCTTTATTAACCTCACCCTGGGGTGATTTGGGTGCGGTGTATAGTTCCTCCTTGCTGAGGTCTGGTGTTTCTCAAGAGACTTCAGTGTTTGCTGCTCCTCAGATTAGTGTTGAGTTTTGCTATCTACTTGTGCTCTGGCAGCGAGTGCTAGAAGATCACAAAGATTGACAGCACGTATTGCTATCTGATAGTTCCCTGTTTTTGCAGCCAGTGGACTCTATGGCCCTGGATAACGGTTTCTCCACTGTTGCCATCCTCTATCTTCCTTTATTAACCTCACCCTGGGGTGCTTTGGGTTCAGTTTACAGTTGCTCCTTGTTGAGGTCTGGTGAGGTAATTTCCTGTTTCTCCAGAGACTTCTGTTTGCTGCTCCTCAGATAAGTATTGACTTTTTCTATCTACCTGTGCTCTGGCAGCGAGTGCTAGAAGATCACACAGATTGACAGCACGTTTTGTTATCTGACAGTTCCATGTTTACTCAGTCGGTGGACTCAATGACTCTGGGGAACTGTTCCTCCACTGTTGCTATCCTCTGTCATGAGGAACTGTCAGTTTTTCCAATCAGTTGCTATCCTCTGACTACCTTTATTAACCTCACCCACGGGTGGTTTGGGTGCTGTTTATAGT
Source organism: Anomaloglossus baeobatrachus (assembly GCF_048569485.1). Classification (NCBI taxonomy): domain Eukaryota; kingdom Metazoa; phylum Chordata; class Amphibia; order Anura; family Aromobatidae; genus Anomaloglossus; species Anomaloglossus baeobatrachus. The sequence continues at coordinate 188,194,278 of NC_134361.1, forward strand.
TGCTCCTTGCCGAGGTTTGGTGAGGTTGTCTCCTTTTTCTCCAGAGACTTCTGTAGTTGCTGCTCCTCAGATAAGTGATGACTTTTGCTATCTACATGGGCTCTGGTGATGACATTCGTGTTTCCCATGTATTGTTTCCTTGTGTCTTCCTTTAGCGTTAGCCTACGTGTGTACGCTGCATTTTCATTGTCACAACAAAACTGGACCTTTGAGACATCAAAACTGCACTTTGTCCCAGAAATGAAAAAAAAAAACGCTTGTAATGATGCTGTGTTTTTGTTTTGCTTTTTGAAAATGCATTTTTGATGCATTTTTTTCAGTAGAAGCAAGCTAAAAATGCAAGCAGATAGAACATGTTACAGTGTTTTGGTCAGAAGTTTGTGCCAAAGAAATCTGATTTCTCATAGACTTTGCAGGGAAGACAAAAGTGAGAACTTTCTGACAACAACACCGTACCAAAAAACTCAGCGTGCGCATGTAGCCTTAGTGGTGTTGACTAGTGCTCATACCCGCCATCCCTACTTAGAGCCCATTTGCCAGGGTAAGATAGGCCCTGAGATTCCAGCTGGGCAACAAGTTCAGAACCTGGCTGGTGAGGGCAGTGAAGGTGGGCTGCAGGTTGTTATTAGGGGTCACCACTTCCCCCTTTTCCCTAGCTATAAGGCATTCCTTCCCCTTCATGTGTGCTGTCCTATATGGCTGGTATATCCCTTCATCCTCTGCTGTGACAATATCGTTACCAGCCTGAAAACCAGAGACTTGAATTAAAACAGTATCCCAGTCTCCAAAATGTATCACTCTCCAATTAAACTTCCAGTTCTGGAAAGCTCCGAAAAGTATTGACATTCATAAGTGTAGATGGTTTATTTTTTTAAGAAAATCCCTTAAAAACGCAGTCTAGTTTGAGTTTTTAAAGGGAATCGGTCAATGGAAAGCGTTTATACCAGATTTTTTATGCTAAATGTACTTTTTTTATATACACATTTTTTTTCTCTATATTAAAAAAAAATAAAAATTCTTGCAATTTTTTTTAGTACTCCTCTAGGTCTATTTTAACCCCTTCACCCCCGGGCGATTTTCCGTTTTTTGTTTTTTTTCCTCCCCTTCTTCCAAGAGCCATAACTTTTTCTATATTGGCATCAATATAGCCATATGAGGCCTTGTTTTTTGCGGGACGAGTTGTACTTTTGAATGACACCATTCATTCTGCTCCAAAGTGCAATATCACGATAGTTTTTCTGGGTTTTTATTTAACATGTTGCCTATATGGTAAAACTGACCAGGCATTATGATTCCTCAGGTCAGTACGAGTTCGTAGATACCAAACATGTATAGTTCCCTTTTATCTAAGTGGTGGGGGGAAAAAAAGAATTGCACTTTTGGCGCCATTTTCAAAGACCTGTAGCGTTCTCATATTTTGGAATCTGGAGTTCAGTGATGGCTTATTTTTTGTGTCTTGAGCTGGTATTTTTAATTATATCCTTTTTGAGTACATACGATGTCGCGATCGCCTGTTATTGCATTTTAATGCAATGTTGCGGCGACCAAAAAACGGAAATTCTGGAGTTTTGTTTTTTGTTCTCTCCACACACTGTTTACCGATCAGGTTAATTGATTTTATACTTTGATAGATCTGGCATTTCTGAACTTGGCTATTCCAAATATCTGTATTTTATTTTTTTATTATTGTTTTATTTTCAATGATGCAAAAGGGTGATTTGAACTTTTAGGTTTTTTGTTTTTTTTTTCATATTTTTAGAAACTTTCTTTTTACAATTTATACTAATTTTACTAGTCCTCCTAGATGACTTTATGCCTACATAGTCCGATCGTTTCTCCTGATCAGAGCGATGCTTCACCCTCCCTCTAATCAGCAGAAATGCTGTTACTGTGAGTGTCAGCACTCTGCCAGCATTGACAGGAAACACGTCATTGCGGTGACAGGGGTCATCATCTGACCCCACAGTGTCATGACAACCCATTGGCTCCCAGTGACCGCATCACGGTAGCGTCGATGGTGACGGGGAACAGCGCGATCCTTGCTGGCACATGTTAGATCGAGTTTAACAGCGAGATCTAAGGGGATAACAGGCACGGGTGGATCGGAGATTCAACAGCGCCTGTTACTTGCACATGTCTGCTGATCAGATCAGGTGACTTGTGCGGGGAATAATATGAGACAGACACTGCCAAGGATGTATATATATCTCTTTGGTCGAGAAGGTGTTGAAGGGGTTGTCCGGTATTTTCATAAAAGTCTGCAGTCATTCTACATGACTGCAGACTTGTGTGTGAATCCTCACATCGTGGAGAGTGCACACTGTCAGGATTCTCCAAGTCCGGTACTGGGAATGGCAATATGCATACCCCTGACCACATTCCTACTAGACATGTACGGCCTCACTCAATACATGTCTAGTCGGAATCTGGCCAGAAATGTGCATAGTGAATTACTGCCCCGTCTTGCCAGCAGTATTGGAGAATCCTAACAGCATGAGTTATACATGATGTGAGGATTAACAAGGCTCCATACACATACAGTGTCTAAAGACTTTCATGCCATACCTTGACAACCCCTTTAAGACTCCTACTTTTTTTTTCTGCAGATGGACATTAGCAGCAACAGATGGACTCATACCCTATTTGTTTCTATAAAAGCCTTGTGAGCTTTTGATCTGAGTATGCTCCATGCTGGGCAAATGGCATTGGGTAGGAAGAAGGAGGAGGTGAGCTGTGAAATCATCTATTGTGAATGGTGTATGATGTGTTAAGGTATCTGGTCGTGTTATGTTTCATTGTAATACTATTTGTCATGATAATGAGGCTGTCGAGTAGTGTTCTACACAAAAAAAGTCTAGCATAAGGCATAATTAATATAGATAAACATGCACATTTTGAAAAAAAAATTCTAGTGACACATTCCATTTTAAAGAAATCCTGTCACCAGGTTGAATTTGGCCAGTATTGGCTCTTATTTTGTTTTCGCTGCTCCTCCTCCATTTTTTTTAACCTGCCATACGGCCCCAAAAGATATGGGCCATTCTATATATAGCAAATTTTCATGGTCTTTTACAAGGGAGGTTCCTCTTGGGTGTGTCTTTAGGTCATTCTGCATTATTACCCTGTGAGCCACTCCCAAATGCTAAAGACCATAAAATGAATACTAAATGAAAAGACCGATATCTCTACAATCGTATGTTGACTTTTTTCATCACCAACTTGTTAAACTAGCAACCGGTGTGAAGCACTGGTGGAAAGCCACTTCCCTGCTGTCTGCAACCAGTGTCATTCATGCCTTTTAATAGAAGAAATGAGTATCAGCTCTGCAGCAGCAGCATGATACTGGGACCTCATCACGCTGCTTACATCACCTCTGCACTGCAGAGGAAGCAAAAACAGTGAAAAACCAAGCATTCCATGGACCTGCAGATACCAGGTTCTTTTGCATAAGATGGTGGAGGTTTATAGAGGTTAGCATGATGAAACAGTATGGGAAGGACAATATGGAGGAAGAGCAAAAGAGCGCACAGTGTGGAGAGAGGGAATATGGGTGAAGTACAGTATGGGTAGATAGTATGGAGTGATGGCAAAATGAGGCAATACAGTGTGAGAGCACCAAAGATGTGGACAGCATCAAATGGTTCAACATGAAGTGATTGTGTGGAAGGCCTTGGTTCCTAAGGGTAGACAGTGTGGTAGTTGTAGTTCATAAGAGCAGACCTATTGGTGATTATAGTTCATATGAGTAGGCAATGTGGCAATTATAGTTCATAAAGGTGGAAAGTTTAGAGTCTATATTTTCTAGGTAAAGACAGCATGGATGCAATGTTCTTTTGGAAAGACAGTGTTGGGCACATATTTTGTGCATGGAGTAAAGTTAAGAACAATTATTTATTCAGAGCTACGGCATGGGCAGATATTTTAATTTAGGGGCATTGTAATGACACTGCTGTATTTAAAAGTACCATGTTGGAATTTGTGCTGCAGAAAAGGAAAAATCAATAATGACAAGCTGTGGATGTGAACAGACATCGTGGCATCTGGACTAGGTGAAAGGGACTAGAAGAACTCCAATCAAAGAAGATGTCAACTACAAAGTACCTGGGTATAAATGTTTATTTTTTATACTGCCTGCATCTTTTCAGTACTGTGTTCCTGCATTGTCCGCAGACTGATGGTGGCTTTTAACAACAACTCCTGTCATCTCCTTACCATTGTTAAGGACATGCAGAGAGTTGTACGTTCATGTGATACAAGTGTATATGGTGGTTCTGGTGCCTTATTCATGTATTGATGTTAGTTCTGGTGCTATATTCATGTACTGATGGTGCTGTATTTATGTACTGGTGGTTCTAGGTCTATATCCATGTACTGATGGTGGTTCTGGTGCTGTAGACATGTATTGATAGTGCGTCTGATGCTGTATTCATGTACTGATGGTGGTTCTAAGTCCCTATTCATGTACTGATGGTGGTATTGGTGCTGTAGATATGTATTGATAGTGCTTATGGTGCTATATTCATGTACTGCTACCATTTCATAAAAATACAATCAGTTTTTCATCTACATCAGGGGTCGGGAACCTATGGCTCGCGAGCCAGATATGGCTCTTTTGATGGCCGTATCTGGCTCGCAGACAGGGCTCCTACCTGTCTATGGGAAGGATGCATGCACCGCGCTCCATCAGGCCGCGGTGCACGCTGATATCAGGCCCGGACTGACAGGCGGGAGGGGCGGGAACTTCTCCCGGTGGGCTGGCCGGTGGAGGGGTGGGGGGGTCGCCCCCCGCCTCTCCTGCACTGCCTGCTGTTTAAAATTATTTTGTGGCTGCCGCCACCCGCCGGCCGGCCCCGAGATGCCCGTCACCCCCGCTATCTGGGCCTGCAGCTCCCGGACACTGGAGGCGTCACACAGCCCCTGCAGCAGGTGGGTGCCCTCCCGGGTCTTACAGCGGAGCCGCAGCATGGCCGGTCTCTCCACAGAACAGCAGCACAACAATGGTGGACGCCGGCCGCTGACTCAGGGTCTCACGAGACTTCACAATGGCGCCTGGTGACGGAGGCCGCCAGCTTCAGGCTGCGTGTACTGTAGTGCAGTGCACAGTGTGAGCGGCGCGGGCAATGCATGTGTTGTGGCCGCCTGCCCGTCACTGCGTATTGTGTCCTGTCACAAGCGGGGTACTCACCTCACAAGTGAGCGATAACCCTCACCATGTGTGGAACACCCTATGGGAGCATGGCTGTCCAACAAACCATACCTATTGACCTCTATGGGGCAGGGGCACTTGTAGAGTAAGGTAGTCTGTGTAGACCAGGGGTTGCAGACCTGCAGCTTGGTGGCCTATGATGTGAGGTTCACTGGCCTGTCACGTATTGCTCACTGGCTCGTTATGTGCTGCTCGCTGGCCTGCCATGTAAGTGTGTCGCCCAGGGCTATAGTGTACTGTACTCTGTCCTGGGCAGTGCAGGGTGAGGGGCATATGAGGGCTGCAGACTGTGACAGAAGCATGTGAAGGGGTGCAGAGTTTTTGAGAGGGGTAAATTGGATTACATGCAGGGTGAGGTATGTGGGTCAGGGTGTGTGGGATATGGGGGTGTAGTGTGTGTGATATGGGGGTGCAGGCTGTATGGGGAGCAGGGTGTGTAATATGGGGGGCGTAGTGTGTGTGATATGGGGGGTGCAGTGTGTGTGATTATGATATGGGGGTGCAGGCTGTATGGGGAGCAGGGTGTGTGACATGGGGGTGAAGTGTGTGTGATATGGGGGGTGCAGGCTGTATGGGGAACAGGGTGTGAGATATATGGGGGTGTAGTGTGTGTGATATAGGGGGTGCAGGCTGTATATGGAGCAGGGTGTGTGACATATGGGTGTGTAGGGTGTGTGAGATATGGGGGTGTAGTGTGTGTGATATGGGGGTGCAGGCTGTATGGGGAGCAGGGTGTGTGACATGGGGGTGTAGTGTGTGTGATATGGGGGGTGCAGGCTGTATGGGGAGCAGGATGTGTGACATATGGGGGTGTAGTGTGTGTGACGGACCCGTGGAAGCACCCCTAGTGGTGTGAAACGGTGCCGTTGTCCAGCGTGCTCCCTCTCCCCTTTTGCCTGCCTTTTATATGCACGAATGAAGCAATGCCTCAAAGCTGGCATTCTCTCAACATCAGGTGGGAAGAATGCCAGCTTCCAGTCATGCGCAGGAAAAAGAAGAAGCCAGACTGCTGGACTGATGTCATGCATCGCAAGTTCACAATGTAAGTTATTTATTTGATTTTTTTACTGCTAATTACCATTGTTTCAGTCCAGTTGTGGCTTTATACAGCAGGGAGGAGCATTCCTTGCTGTACTAAGTGAACATTGGAGCGATTGATCTGTCAATGGCCCTTTAAACATATTGTACGGCTCTCGCGGAATTATATTTCAAAATATGTGGCGTTTACGGCTCTCTTAGCCAAAAAGGTTCCTGACCCCTGATCTACATCATGCTTTAACAATGGTTTTGTCACTATGTAACTATGAGTATAGCAAAGAAGAGGAGGTCCTAGACTGGCCCTCAGGGTAGGAAGAGAATAATTTCAGAGATACCCCTGAAGGTGGAGATGTTTGAGCCACCTTCCTGGAACTGCTCCTGACCAGCCCTGATCTTATTCCCAACACCCACCTACCCTGGGAAGGAAGGCGGACAGTAGTGTGATAAAACTAACAGAGATAGACTGACAGGGGAAACCAAAACTTTATCTCACAGCATGCTCAAACAAAGGTATAAGACAATAAGAGGTTAGGGAGAAAATAAGAGCAGGGAGGAAACAACAAGACGATGAGAGAATTCCACAACAACACCAAGCATCACACAATATAATCACCAGCAGGACTGTGTGAACAAAATATGCTCCTTCTATGCCTCTGTAACTCCAAATTAATAAGATTTGTTTTATGAACGCTCGGGAAGTCAATACAGCACATGTGCTTAGTACAGTGTACTCAAAGAATTCTGCTTTACTAGTACATGTAACCAGTTTGTATTAGCTCACAGGCAAAGGCCTTGTCCATCTGAACTATGCACCGATAAGAGCAGTAGGGGGTGTGAACGCAAATGGGAAACTTCCCCACCCTCGTGTTAGCTGATCCCTATGACATCATTAGCAAGATGGAAACTATAAGAACAAAATGGAAACTATTCTCTCACAACTGGGACACATCAGCACACAGACCCACACAGCAGTAAGCTATAGTCGGAATGGGAAGACAGGTTCCACCATCTTAAAAAGGCGTGAAGTAAATGTAATAGGTTTCCAACAATATGTTACAATAGAGGTAACCAGCAAGCTAGCAGACATTAACTCTTGCTAGGCTGATCATTAATGAGCACACAGATGGTCAACGCCCAAGACAGCCTATGTAATTCAGAAGCACCAGAGAAACCATAGTGTGGAGGCTCAGAATATGTAGTCCCGGCACTTTTTTTTAGCTCTTGGCTTCTTTTTTTGTGAACCTCACCCAATGCTAAATTTTTTGAGTTGGCTTTTATTGTGTGTTTTATATAATGCGGACATAAAGAGTTAATTGTCTACTATATCCTCACCAATGATCCTATATCACAATGTTCATACATATGTCATTGAAAGAGCATAATGTAAGTTTCAGTTATGAAGTGAGGCAGATAAGCAATGCAAACATTCTGCAAGAAATCCAGATAACAGTTTCCGGCCATTGAGATCTACCACCTCCGGGAAACAGTCAGCATGTCATAAAAAGATTATGCAAGTCCATTTAATGTAATTATTTTTGCAACCTAATGCAAAAGAGTTTGTGTTTGTCGTATTCCAGCCACAGCTGCAGTTTGCATGGCAGACTGCATATTCAGTCTGAAACGGTTGTGTGTTATGTTGGGATCCTGTTTTATTTATCGCAGGCAGATAACACGATTTCATCTGAAACCAGGTGGCCCTCTAATTTCCATCTGTTATTCCTGCGTCTGTGCCGGTAGCAGACCTTAGAAGTGAGCAGTAGCGAGCAGCATGTGTGATGCTGAGTAACATCTGTTCCTATCAGCGTGTTACACTAACTTTTAGGTTTTTTTTATTCCTCCTTTTTCAGTTTATTTTTAAAAGCTTGATTTTCCTTTTCGAGAACTTGTGTCCAGCGCCATTGACTGATCTTCTTGCTTATGTTTTTATTTCCTCAAAATCTCTAAAATTATACCGGTTAGTTTAAACTGCGTTCTTGTCCGGAGTCGTTGGGGGCATTTTGTTACTCAGACGGTGGTCCTGCTTTTATTACTCGCACTTGTAGGGGTCCTTCTCACGTCCATGATACTTCACGGACTGAGGGGTCCACACAAAATTGCGGAGAAGTCTGATATTGATCGGAAATTGGCAATGCATTTATGGAAATCTGGTCACATTTGGATGACATGATGAAGAAAATCACTTCTGAATCTCAGAGTAGCACCAGCGTCCCTGTTTGTAAGTATGCCGACGTCCGGGTGTGTCCTAGCACTGATGTCCCTTCACTCTCCTCTCCTCCAGACCAGGAGAGACACAATTGCCGTTACCTCGACGGCAGCCCACTTTTCCTTCCAAGCAAGCCTAGCTTGTGTGGATCTCTGCACTCCTGCGTATGCCGCATGGGGTTTCCTGATCTGGGGGTGCACACACACACGCTCCTCACCTCTTGGAAAGGCAGCGTGTGCGTCTTAAAGTGGATGTCCCTGGCATGTCGCTGGGGGGCGCCCCAGGTGTTTGTGGTTGTCTAGGCCTGGGGCTTGTACTTGCACAAGGTTCCCTGCATCTTAGAAAAGCAGTACGTGAGTCTTGAGGGGGTGTCCCTGGCATGTCGCTGGGGGGGGCACCAGCTGTTTGTGGTTGCCTAGACCCGAGGCCTGTACTTGCACGGGGTTTCCTCGTCTCCAGCCTGCGGTGCCCTTCTTAAGGAGTCAGTGTGTAATACTTATTCTATGTTCTGAGGATTTCGATAGCGTAGGGCAATGACAATCAGAGACGAGTTCCGGGTACAAGATGTTTTATAGTATGTCACCACGGTAGAAACAGAACAAACACAACAATACAATAACACAGACAATACTTTCCGGAATGGACGCGCAGGGGATTCCCGGGACCACGCACCGGACTCCCCCAGGGAGACCACCGGAGCAAACCCCTATACAGGGACTGTCCGGCAATCTACCCCGGAAGGCCTAAATGCGCAGCGGCCGGGATAAGGAGCAAGCGGTAAAGTCAATGAGTGTCCGTACGGAAATGTTTGTCCAAAATGGTTACGAACCACAAAGAGAACCAGGCGGAGTGCTGACCGAAGATGGTAAACGGAATCCGGGCACAGCCTTGAGAGCCGGGTACAGTCCAGAATCAATCGGTAGGTAGTCTTCTTAGGGGAATCCAGAGGCAATCCGGAATAAGCAGCAAAACACAGCAGGAGCACACAGCAGGCAGTATACTCAGGCACTGGACTGGGCTGGGAGGCGGCCTTTTAAGCCGCTGGACAGGAAGTAGGGCAACAGAACGGTAACCTCCATGTTAACCGAGGGCAAGGGCAGTCAAAAGAGAACTGGAAAACCTGGAAACCTGACACAGTGTGCACATTTGAAGGGGTGTTCCTGGCCTGTCGCTGAGAGTCACCAGGTATTTAAGGCTCCCTCCCCTGATGAGAGGGGCCCGGGAAACTTATTTGGTTTCTAACCTGCTCATGTTGTGTTGGTCCAGCCTGTTGCTCTGGTCTGCCAGTAACCAACATAACCAACACCAGTCCTGCTTGTAACCAGCTCTGTGTCTGCTGTGTTTCTGAACCCCTCCAGCCTGTGATCCAGTGTCGGTCCTGTCTGAGTTCCTGGTCGTCCAGTCCGTGTTCTAAAGTCGGTCATGGTCATGTTCCTAGAAATGTCCAGCCTTGTATTCCACTACTGCCCTGAGTTTCCTGTATCTTACCAGCCTGTGTTCCTATCCCGACCTACCTTTGTTCTTGGACCTGTTCAGCCTGATTTGCTGTGTCTACCCTGTCTGTTTTCCTGCACCCGCACTGCTTGTATCTTGGTACCAGCCTGAATCTGTCACGCTCCCCGGCTCCCCTGCCATGCTCCCCGGCTCCCCTGCCATGCTCCCCGGCTCCCCTGCCTTGCTCACCGGCTCCCCTGCCACGCTTCCCCGCTCTCAGGACACGCTCCGCCGCTCCCGTGCCAGGCTTCCCGGTCCCCCGCTCCTCAGCCTTCATGCCCGATCACCTGCGGTCCCCAGGCAGCCCGGTCCCCGCTCCCGGCACCCATCGGCAACGCTGAGCCAGCCCGGCACTCCTGTGCACCGCTCCCTGCTCTGGCTTCTGGCACCCGGGCCTCGCGCATGCGCATTAGGGCGCGCGCGCGGTCATTGACCCTCTCTTAAAGGGCCAGTGTCCTCCAACAGGATATTGAAGAATCAGGTACAGGGTATATAGGGGGATCCTTTCCAAGTGGGCGGGGCCTGTTCTTCATGTTTGCTAAGCTAGGAGTCAGGTCTCCCTGTGTCTTGTGCCATACTTACCTATCTCTCTTGTAGAGTCGCTCCTGTCACGCCAACCGGTCCTGACGATTCCCGAACCCCGAACGGTGACTGTCTGCCATCCCGTCAGTCATTACCATCTCCGATCCCCGGATCCGTGTGGTGACCCACCTCCTCGCTCCGCTGGTTCTGGACTCTGCCTAACATCATCTCGGCCTCCGAACCTGAGCTCCGTCACACGGACTACCTTCAGAGACTCCGTGGTCCCAGGGACTTCTTCACTCCACTCCTCTGAACGGACTGTCCTGCTACCCGTAGTGCTCCGGCTACCGGGCACCTTGCCCTCGGTGAGGTGTTCAGCCCAGTGGATCCACCTCCTGGGCCTACCCGTCCACCTGGTCCTAACAGAATCTAGCACCTGTTCTGATGTTGCGTGCTTGATCCTATGCCTGATGTCTAGAGTCCTTCCTGATGTTCAGTGCCTTATGTACTGTGCCTAATGTCTGAATCTTTCCTGATGTCCTGTGCCTGAGCTCCTGTGCCCAATGTCCTGTGCCTGATGTCTGGAGTCCTTCCTGATGTCCGGTGCCTGATGACCTGTGCCTGATGTCCTTGGCCTTATGTCCGGTGTCCTTCCTGATGTCTTTCCAATACCTGTCCTGTATTCCAGTGCCTGCCTGTACATGTACACCTGTTCCTGTTCTGTCTGTGTTCCTGGTTCTCCCCTGCTGGACTCCTAGTACTTATTCTGTAACTCCACTCCCATCTTGCTGTACCTCAGCTCTGCTCAGCTGCAACAGTCCAGGACACTGCCCTGGGAGTGGCACCTATCGTCTACCAGCAGCCAAGCTCATCTTCACCATCAGAAGGCAGAGGCTGTGAGTTATCCTGGACTGTATCTGTATTGTAATGCTGGAAATCTGAATGTGGCAGAACAGGATAAGATGCATGTTCATTGGATTTATATCTACATGCTACAGTTTGTGCTCTACTGTTATGGCTAAAAATGTTAACGTTATTGCGCCCCACCAGATTTTCTGCCCGGGGGCCCCCACCAACCTTAATATTAATCTGGCCCTATAGATAAAAGTTCCCAGAGGAAACAACAAATAGACCGTATGTCAGCCCAAAACTACGCGTTTCAGCCTAGGTGTCCTTCGTCAGAGATTAGTTCGTTTTCTGGAGATCCTGTAACGGGATTCAGCTAATTGGCACAGGTGAGGATGTCGTATTCCTCTTAGAAGAACATCTCCATGCTATTAGCATCCACACGGCCTCCAGGAATTAACGGTCACTTAAATAATAGATATTTCATAGTATATAGACCATGTTCATGTATCATAGAAAAAAGTAGAAAAATCACAAGTTTATCAAGACATTGCTATATAATAGATGTGCAAAATATATAGAAACGACACAGACAGTTTTTACAACAAATTTTCGCAAAAGATGGAACAAAACGTAGCACAAAAACATTGCGGGACATTTCATAAAATTGAAAAAATACAGGCCTCATAATCACATCAAAATAGATGTTACCTCACCAGAGCTATACATAGAATTTAGGATGTCGGTAATAATTCTGCAATCGAGTGATTGCCACAACTATATGTGGAGGGTTCATAAAATGTGTGAAGTAGGGCTATCGTAAGACATTAACCGAGGTCGAGGAGTGATTGAAAACATCTTTCTCAAATCTTGTATCTGTCCTGATATAATTAATTTTTAAGTTGGAGAATTAAATGAAGCCATCAACTTTCGATAGAGTCGGAGATCTACTGGCAAGCCAACTTTTGGTAATTACTTTTTTGGGGGAGTATAACATCTCAGGAAAATGTGTGTGTATCTGGATTCACAATTCTCCATATCAATGTCATGGGGTATGTACTGACAGAACAGGGGCTCCTAAACTGGCCCTCAGACTCAAGACCCTGCACTGTCTCTTATCTCGAAGGGAAGCTTGATGGTAGCAAGGTCTGAGACCCCAGCATGACCTTGACTCTTGCCCGAGCCCTGATCTTACTCCCTCCACCAAGTAACAAAAACCCTACAGAAAAGACACAGACAAGGGAGAACGAAACACGTACACACTGCACTCAAACACAAAGGGGAGACAATATATTTACAGGGGAATAAACAGATAGGTAGGGAATAAACTCACATAAGAGGAACGTTCACACCATGCACAATGGCAACTGTAGTTTACCATGAATAGAAAAACCACTAAGACCGGGATCACTGAAGCTGTCTTCGGCGATCTCCTTCTACACTTCCCAGCCTTAAATAGTAAGAGACTTGCTGTAGATGGTGATTAGAAACCTGGTTCTCAGAAGAGTTACACACTGCTCCAAAAAGGATTAACTTGCACGGCTAAGAGCAGTGAAACAACTCCGCCAACGTCCAGCAAAGCTGATCACTTAAGAGGGACCAAGTTGCCTGTCAGACTCTGCCATTTGAACAGAGTTCAACGCCATAATAGTATTCCGCGAGTGCGGATCCGGTCAGTGCATGACAGTCAATGAACAATAGATACTTCTTTGGGCAGAGTTGGGGAGGAAATCCGATTACATCATTAAGAAATGTGACTAGTTGTTCCCAGATTTCGAGGGCAACTCCTGAGTAAATAATAGAATTTCCCAAGGTCGGAAGGCATTTTGGGCATTCATCTAGCTCAGAGGTCCCTATCCTTTCTGACCATGAGAGCCACATTCAGCTCTGAGATGGTCGCGAGCCACTTCCGGCTCCCACTCCCTCCCAGGAGTGACACCCAGAGCCCCCATTATAGTATACTGACAGTCAAAGCTTTTCCACAGAAATCACACTGAGGCAGTATACCAGGATCTAGGGGCATCTCACAAAAGTCACCATATTAAAGACCTGCTCTTCATAGCTGTTTGGTAGACCTGGTGTTTATGCATCAAGCTGGAAGACAATGTGGGCCCAGGAGCCACATGTGGCTCCCAAGCTACAGGTTGGGACCCCTTATCTAGGTAACTGTGACGCCCTGGGCAAGCCAGGGGTCACAGGTCACAACATCACATGCACCCCACATTCCCGGCAGGTACACCTAGGTCAAAACACAAATCCTTGTTGCCTTCCTCCAGGGGCTGATGTCCACACCAGGGGGTGGGCCAGGCGGTTGGCTCCGCCCACCGAGGAGTTCAAAGCCCTGGAGGCGGGAAAACCAGGCAGTTAAGCTAGGGACGTGGAGGAGTAAACAGTGGAGTTGTAGTGAGAGAAAGAAGAAGTGACAGAGAAAAGTGACAGTAAGAAGCCTGAGGTTGGTCCGGGTGTGTGCCCCGGACTGAGACAGCAAGGTTGGCAGACGGCGGTGACCGTCTGCAGGAGGGATTGCTCGGAGGTTGCCAAAAGGACCGCGGACGGGTGGTGACCCGGCGGTACCAGAGCGGTATACAAAGAACAGTCAGCACCAGGGCAGGGGCCTTTCGGATCCCGGCAAGGCTAGGAGTCGCCATAATTTGCCAAATCCGTCAGTGAAGGGGACCTCTGTCTCCTAACAACCAAGTCCCGATTGAAGGCAACAGTCCGACCGTTAAGGGGAGACACCGCCACCGCCAAGGCACCAGTTTCCCAGGGCCAGCGCCTGCGGGCAAGAGAGGGGCTCCTCCGGCTCATGTCCAGGTCGGGGAGCGGGTAACCGGTGGGAACCCATCGCTACCAAAAAGACTACACATAGGTGCAGGGAAGAGACCGTCACCGCTAACTGCAGGGAACATCAGCACCGTAACCGTCCGAGGGACCCGTCCAACCAGCCGTTTGTTTACCGAGAACTGTGGCGTGTTTACTGGCTGAGTGAGTACCTTCGTGCCATGCGGCACAGCGCTGCCCCTGCGCCCCTGCACCTCCACAGGCCCCATACCCGCCTGTCCACCATACCAACCCCATCACTGGGCCCCGGGACCACCAAACCCCCTACCCACGGAGGGGCAAATCAACAACTGGCTGCTCCATACCATCACTCCCGGGCTCCCCAGACAGAGTAGCGGTGGTGTCCACTTAATCAGCACAATCGTGGGTGGCGTCACGGACAATAAACTATCCCAACAACCAACCCCATTTCACTCCCGGGCGAGGAGCGCCGCTCGAGTCCCTGGGATCCGGCCCATCGCTCGAGCCACCGAGCAGCAGCAGGCCGCAGCAGCCGCGGCAGCCGGACCTGAGCAGTGGGAGAGCGCGGCGTCCCCTCCTCCGCCCGCGACATAACTAGAATGAAACTTAACCAGTCTGCAAGTGATATAGTATGCCCTATGGACAATTTAGAGCTGTGTGAGTTGTAATTTGCAGAAACTATTATTCCAGAGGCTATAGCTTTCTCCCCCTCTTCGACCATGAAGATTAAGGGAAGGCTCCATAGATTAACGCAGGAGTAATGAATAGAAAGTTGTACCTAATTTGGAGGCCGGAGGCTTCAGGCAGTGCTCCGATAGAGAGAAAGGGTTGGTTCAGTGCTAGAGAGGAGGTAGATCATTTGAGTGGAATTGAGATCTCAAATGTAAAAAAAAAATCATATTTTCTAGAATTTTAGATTTGCTCCTCACAAATTCAGCAAAATGGTGACCAGTTGGACCATACGGACCAGGCAGAGTATTAAAAAAGAAATAATAGCACTTAACACTTTCCAATCTCGGCACACTCACTCGTCTCTATTCAGTCCCCATCTCTGTGGTTAATGTGTGTTAAAATCTTAAATAATTAAAAATCATTTTAATAAAAAATTCAGGCAGACAGTAAGTTAAACGCTGAAGAAAGGAATATGAGATTACCCCTTTAAGTAATTATATTGGAATTATTTCACATTTTTTCACACCAAACAACATAAGTTAATAATGGGAACTTGGTAATGAAGCACTGGGGTCCCTGCACCGCTCACCCTCCTCCATTCAGGGACACTGACTCACTGCACTGCCTTGCCTGGCTTTCCCGCGGTCCTTCACGTGGGTCTCCCCTGCTTTCTCCTCCCGGTGCCTATGTATGCCGCACAGGTTCTCCGGTAGTCCGTCTAGGGTGTACGTGCGCACATCTGCCCTTCTCATAAAGGACCAGCATGTCATTTCCTGGAAGTGCCTCTCAGCATATCACTAAGAGGCACTGGGTACTTAAGGCACTCTCCAACTAGGGGAGGGGTCTGGGAAACATGGTTAGTTAATTAGTTGTCCATTCCCTTGCTAGCTAGTTGTTAGGTCCCCTTATTCACTATGCGTCTCCATTTCAGTATGTATAAATTTATTTATATCCTCTATATTGGCCTGCTCCTGTTGTGTCTTCTGTCTCAGCCATCCCGGCTGCACCTGCTACAATAGTGACTCTGTCCGTCCACCCTGGCGGTACTATCTATCTCAGCTATCCCAGCTGCATTGGTTACACTAGTGACTTTGTCCATCCTGCCTAGCAGTACTATCTGCTTCAGCCATACTGGTGGTCCTCGTCTACACTAGAGACTCTCCCTGGCACTTGTGTCCATCCTTACTCAGGGGGTCAGCCTCCACAGTCCCGGTAACTGCCCAGGGAGTGGCACCTGGCGTTTGCCTCATGTTGGGCACTTAATCAAGCCCCTCCCACTATTGGGTAAGCCTGAGTCCCCCCCTGTGGTCCAGTGGGTCCACTTTTGCTCACTGCCTTACCATCTCTAGCTTCAACTGTTAGGCTATGTGCCCAAAGGGAGAGTGTCTTGTGGATATATCCGCAGGACATTCTGCAGGAGCTCCCAGAAAACCGCAGCACAACTTTGTTTGTTTACATGCTGCGGTTTTACTGCGGAATGTCCTGCGGATATGCTGCGAGCATTCTGTATTGAGGATACAGTACCATGGCTTCGGCACTGCATTCTCAATGCAGAACAAGTGCTGAGTGATCGGGGAGTTCATACTTACCTCCATCATGCAGCACTTCACTCTCAGGCTGTGTCTGTCTGCACATTGCCGGAGAAGGTGGGCGGGCCTGAACTAGCTCTGGCTGTCACATGACTGGAGCTCACCTCCTCCTTCATGCTCCTGGCTTCACTGCGCTCCAGTCTGCACCCCACGAAGTGACTCCAGTGTCTTCTATCAAGGCAGGTTAGTATGGGACCCTGCGGAGAAATCCGCAGGAATTAATCACATGCTGCAGATTTTTCCGCAGGGAAAATCGCATTATTTACGCTGCGGAAAAAAACGCAGCATGGGCACAGCAGTTCCCAAATGCCATAGAAATGGCTGGGGACTTGCTGTACTGCGGATTTTTGAAAAATCTGCGGAATTTCCGCGAAGAAATCGCTGCAAATTCCGCTAATTTTCCACAGCGTGAGCACATAGCTTTACAGGTAAAACATTTCAACGAGTTGGCTGTTGGCAGAATTGCTGTTACTCACGCTAAAGGGAAGAGGTATGAACAATGCAGATTGTTTGGGAAATTTGGCGCACTGAGCCCTTGACTATGCCTAGGATGCACTGACGAGCCTTCATTTGTAAAGAAAAAAAAAGATTTTAAGTAACAAGTATACTCTAGGTATGAATTTTATAGAAGCCAAGTTAAAAGTAGTATGATATTTTAACAACCTATCACATACATAGATGCTGGCTGTGTTACATAGCAGTATCAGCCTGTAACTACAGTGGTCAGACCTATTGCTTTAGTTTAACCACTTAAAGAAGCACTCCCATCAAAATATTTATCCTCTGAATATATTGTAGCCATCATACTATAGAGCATTGTGTAATTACAATTGCTCATTTTGCACTTACACCCAGTTAATTCTTCTCTTTTCTCTACTGTATGTAGAAACCGGAAGTCTCTTTTCCCTGCATGAATCATCACTGCAAAAGTCAATGGCAGAGAAAGGAGGGAGCAGCTGAGTCAGAAATTGAAAAGGAGGATGACTCATGCAGGGCAGAGAAAAAAAAAAAGAGAAAAAATAACCATGTAGCAGGGCAAAATGAACACTTGTAAGTACTCAGTGAGATATAATATGATGATTGCAATGATAAAAACTTTGATAAGTGCTTCTTTAAGTCTTGCTGTCAGTTAGTTTCAGCAGCATTTGAATGAAAAGTTGAGGGTGGTTACGCTGGTTAGGTCCCCTTTCCATGTCCGCTCATGAGTTGTTGTCTTCTCACACAACATAGCGTGACCTGAGTGACCTGCCAACTCTAAACAGTGGTAACGGTACTGATGTCATCACTCTTCAGAGGCGTCAGGTCTCACGCAGCTTCACCGGAACTGCCTGCAAGCATAATCTATGGAGAATCAGAACAAGGCTCCACAGACTTTGTTCTTCGGATTCACTCTAGAATCTGCGTCAGCTGGAATTTTTTTTCTTTTAAATATAGTGATGAATGATGGTAAGTGTCTTTTTTTATTTCTCCATGTTTGCACGTTTGTGTTTTTTCTCAGATATCCTTTTTTGTTCTATGGCAGAATCCGTGGACTACGGCAGAATCCGTGGACTATGGCAGAATCCGTGGACTACGGCAGAATCCATGGACAACGGTGGAGATGCAATATTTTTTTTAAATAGAATGGTAAACAAGGGAAAATATATTGAAATCAATTATTTTTATGGTTTTGGATTACTGCTTTAGTAATGGGGGATAGCTGATAGACGCCTCTCCATTTCTAACCCCTGGGCATGATGCCAGCTGACACTTTACAGCTGGCATCAACCCCAAAAGTATTACCCCAATTGCCAATGCAATAGGGCAATTGTGAAGAGCCGAGGGGTTTCTTTTTTGTGGTGTTAATTGTGGAGTAAAAATTACCTGGTTTCATAATTCTCCAGGTCAGTACGATAACAGTGATACCAAACATGCCTAGGTCTGTACCATTTCTGTAGTTTAAAAAAATTAATTGGTACGATATTGGGATACATGTTTTTATCCTTTTTAATGAATTATTTCACATTTGTTATATTTTCCTTTTATAACATTTCCTGTACAGGTCAGACAATTTTATGTTTTTTAGAAATCAGACTTCAATCTATTCTGGGGTGGCAAAGGGTTAAACAGGCAGTTCTGATGACATCATAGACATAAGATGACATCACAATGGTATAGAATGTGCAGAATACAAGACCTGAGCCATGTGGTGTCATTAGCGCCTGACAGCCGGAAGGGAACAAGTCCAGGTAGGAGGCTCCACACCCAGGATCTCATCCATACATTGTGTAGTGGGGGGTTAGTGGGGGCACAGAACGCATCAATTACCCAAAATCTCTGTATGGGGAGTTCTCTGCTGGAATTGTCATGATGATTCTGTAATGGAGACGTCAGAGAAATCTTCCAGACCTGATTGTATGTAACATATGTACATCTGGTGCTCTGCTATGTCAGTGTAACCCCGGCCGTACAGGGGTCACCCCATCTGCACAAGCCCTCCAGAAATGAGGACTTGCCGCTCACATGTTACAGGTCTGAGAAACCCTTAGTAATCGGTTATTATTCCACCGATGACAATCATAGGCTCTAATAAAAGCATATGCAGCACCCTGGGATATGCTACCCCAGTGATCTGCAGGATCCTAAGGCTTTCTGGAACACCCTCTGCTGACAACCCACACCTCACACACAGGGAGGGGCACATTCCCTGAGACCTGGGCGCAGCATGTAGAGGGTTAACAGTGATCAGGTGTGAGAACCAATCCCTTAGCTGTTTGCCTGGGAAAGGGGTGTGGCTTGTAGGAAGCAACAGGTGTTGCTAGGCAGAGTTGGCAGAGAGGAAAAACAACAGTTGAAGGAGTGACAGTTAAAAGGAGCCAGTGAGTGACAGGGGTGTGAGGATTGTGAGGAGACCCCCAAAAGGCGACTAGGAGGTAGTAGCCTGAGGGTAGACAGATCCCAGGCACTACGCACGAGGGGGTACTGGACCCCCAGAGTAGACAACAGCTCCAAGCGGTCTGCTGATCCAGCCGTGTGTGGTGACTTCCAGGGTACCACACCACCCATAGGCTCAGGGACACAGCCTCATCTATAGGACCCGGGAGAGGGCACAGAGAAGTAGCCTACCCCACAAGGGACTGCGAGGCCTGTTATACTGGGCCCGGAAAGAAAAGGCCGCAGGTCACCCACAGCTTCAGGCAAGGGGACCATCAGCTCTGCATGTGCACTGAGGGCTCAACTGGGACTCACGTCAGCACCGGGACATAGGAAAGTCGGTTGACCAGCCGTGCCAAACTGCACTTGCAACATCCAGTGAGTAAATACCAGTTAATC
Organism: Anomaloglossus baeobatrachus; assembly: GCF_048569485.1. Classification (NCBI taxonomy): domain Eukaryota; kingdom Metazoa; phylum Chordata; class Amphibia; order Anura; family Aromobatidae; genus Anomaloglossus; species Anomaloglossus baeobatrachus. The sequence continues at coordinate 188,213,962 of NC_134361.1, forward strand.
TGCAAGAACTGTGTTGTGTTTATTACTGGCGCACCACAAGGCGCAGCACACCTACATGGGATTTAAGTCCCTACTGGCGGAGGGTGCGAACACACTTGCTGCTATACCATCTGTCCCTAAAACCACAGCAGCGGCGGGACATCTTATTACCGCAACCCGCCAGTGGCGTCACAAGTGACATACCAAATAACCCTGTTACCGAGCGCCCCCAGGTAACGGAACCGGGCACGGCCACCTGTGACGGTGATCCCCATTATCCACCACCCGGAACCGAGTATCCCAAGGGCCTGGGGTGTGGCAGCGCTCTACACATATAGCTCGGGCTGCTCTGATGGGAAATCTCCATTTTTAGGTGTTTTGCTATTACTGTTGTCAAAACAGCATTTTCCTAACATAAATGTAATTGTAAAATGCTATTGTTCTCTGTTGTCAGCTGTGTTAGTCTTGTCGGATCAGGGGATGACCTGGAACCTGCAGGTTATTGTAGTCAGGAATGGCAGAATGGAGTCTTGTGTTTCCCTTTAGTGCATAGAGCAGCCGGTGATAGGGATTAACATAAAAGGGGAGAAATGTAAAAAGTGACCGTCATTATAAGTTTTATTTCATAAATCAATAGATCACATGAAAATAAGCAACTTTGTAATAAAGTGTAGAGGAATCTGCTGTTTTCTTCTGGATTCATCTTCACTCTCACATTCATGGGTACAATCTGTATTTAGTGAAGGCAAATTTCCCCATTAATGAGAGAGGAGATGACAGTTGGTGCTCATGAAGTTCTATGAGGAGAAGAGGGGAGGAGCTGGAGGCAGAGGAGCTATAGTCAGAGGGAGGAGCTATAGTCAGAGGGAGGAGCTATAGTCAGAGGGAGGAGCTATAGTCAGAGGAAGGAGCTAGAGACAGAGGGAGGAGCTAGAGACAGAGGGAAAAGCTAGAGGTAGAGGGAGGAGCTACAAGCAGAGGGAGGAGCTAGAAGCAAAGGGAGGAACTAGAGGCAGAGGAAGGAGTTAAAGGCAAAGAGTCAGAGAGAGGAGCTAGAGAGAGGAGCTAGAAGCAGAGGGAGGAGCTAGAGGCAGAGGGAGGAGTTAGAGACAAAGAGAGGAGCTAGAGGCAGAAGGAGGAGCTAGAGGCAGAGGGAGGAACTAGATGCAGAAGGAGGAGCTAAAGGCAGATTTAGGCTATGTGCGCACGTTGCGTACTTCACTGCAGAAATTTCTGCAGCGATCTGAAGAGCACATGTGCTCTTTAAATCGCTGCAGAAATGTCCGTAGTGAAAAAAAAAAAAAGCCGATTCCATGCGCTCTGCCTGCAGCTCCTGCCATAGACAGAGCAGGAGCTGCCGGCAAAGCGCAGGAAAGAAGTGACATGTCACTTCTTTTTGCGCAGCGCTTCGGCAGTAGCCGAAGCGCTGCGCTCTTAAACGCCACGTGCGCACGGCCCCTGCACAATCTCCATAGACTGTGCAGGGGACGCAGGACGCATGCAGTTACGCTGCGCTACAAAGCGCAGCGTAACTGCATGTATTTACGCAACGTGCGCACATAGCCTTAGACATGTTGCTAGTTGTCCTGAATCCCAGTTACAGTTCTCCATAGAACTTTATGAGCACCAATGAAATAAGAATTTTAAGAATCAAAATTTACTTCTAGGGATAATTAATATATTTTACAAAGTTTTTTATTTTCACACAAACCATATATTTATGGGAAAAAAAAATTAAATAACAGTTCTGAAACATTTTGGTTTTGGCTGCATCATGACTCAGTTCTAAGTGTTTGTTGGGGTTATTTGTAGCCCATGATTTTTGTATTAATGTACGGTAATTTTTTCCTCGATGTTGAAAAATTAATACATAAAACAGCAGTGACATCACAGAGCATATGACATCACAGGTCACATGACATCACAGAACATATGACATCACAGGTCACATGACATGAAATTACATCACAATTGGTCCAGAATGTCCAAGATTCTAATCCTGAGCCATTTTGTGTCACTAGAGCTCGTCAGCTTGAAGAAGACAAGTCCAGGTATGAGGCTCCTCACTTATCACTGAGGCCACATTCACACATTGTGTATCTGGGGGGAGATTGTGGTGAAGTTCAGAACTGCACCATTTACCCCTAAATAATCTCATCCCCCCCCCCACCCCCTGTGTGACATGTTCTCTTATAATAATAATGATGTAGTTCTCTTCTTGGTGTTGATGACAGGTTTGCGTCTCACCGGATGAGGTGGATATCTCAAGCCCTTGGGTCAGATGAGCAGTTGTCTTCATCATGGACAGATGAGGCTGGTGCCGCAGACTGGTCAAGAAGGAACAACCGAGACTGTAGTGACCGGACGACACCAGGAGGAGAAGAACTGGAGCCACAGGACATGATCAGCAGAATCGAGGCAACATGATAAATGTGCAATCCAGAAGGGAGCGAGGCAGACTCCGCCATGAGGAGCCAGTGTAGCCGGGCTGAGATACACCAGCGATTCTACAGCCGGACTGGACCAGCGATGGAGAAAGTGCAACGTGGAACAGCAGAGCTGACTCACCGATATAGCAGAGCTGACTCACCGATATAGCAGAGCTGACTCACCGATGTAGCAGAGCTGACTCACCGATGTAGCAGAGCTGACTCACCGATGTAGCAGAGCTGACTCACCGATATAGCAGAGCTGACTCACCGATATAGCAGAGCTGACTCACCGATATAGCAGAGCTGAATATTTCACAGGGTCCATGGATGATTCTGCCTTAGCAGATCTATAAGACCAGAGAAAGTAATGTCAGGAGGAAAAACAAACGCTGGAGCCAGGACATGTGAGAAACAATAACTACTATACGTACTATTATATCTACTTACTCTGTATTTATATATGTAGTGTGTCTGTAAACATTTCTATAAATAATGTGTGTATATTCCCGTTATGTGCTAATGTGTGAAATTTGAGGTGTGCGTGACTGATGTGTATATATGTGTACTGTGTGTATATATTGTGTGGGCATATACTGTATATATGTAAAGTGTGTCTGTAAATAGATGAGTCTGTACATACGATATACATGTCTCTGAAAATAAATTTGTTTATATATAATGCACATGTCTGTGTATATATAATGTATATGTGTCCGTATATAAAATGTATTTGTTTCTATATATAATATACAATACCTGTACATTTATAATTTATATTTCTTTATATTTAATGTACATGTCTCTGTATATATAATGTATAATTGTCTGTACACACATATGTTTGTGTTTGTCTATACAATGTATATTTTTCTTTATATATAATGTGCAAGTGTCTGTATATAATGTACGTGTTTGAATATTTAATATGTGTCTGTATATATAATGTAATATGTGTGTGTATAAATAATGTATATATGTCTGAATAAAATGTACATGTGTCTGTATATATAATGTATATAATGTACATGTGTCTGTGTATATATATATATATATATATATATATATATATATATATATATATATATATATATATATATATATTATATATGTAGAGGTGTTGCCCCTATGAACGGTTAAGCACACTATGACTTAGGAGACGGTGCTCCCCTGTGTGCTGTGATTTGTGGACTAGTCGGCAGAGTCGGTGCTCCTCTCTGAACTGTGTAGTTGGACTAACTTTGTCCAAAAAGTGGGGGAAAGGACAAAAAGCAGAAGAGCTTTGGGCGGAAACAGGAGAAGTGTCCGAGTACGGCGGTGAGAAGAGACGGTGCCGGCTGCGAGAGAGACTGTGACCCGGACCGTGAGACAGCCCCGGTAGCCACTGAGCGAGGAACAGACTAAGAAGCTGGGAAGAGACGTCATCCTGAAAAGTCAAGTTACCCCGAGTCTATGCAAGAAGAGAGGAGATCTCCCTGCCCTGCCCAAAAAAGATTATTTCTCTATATATGTAATTTATGTGTCTGTATATAAGGTATAATTGTCTGTATATAATGTACGTATATCTAATGAATGTGTCTATATATATTGTACAAATGTCGGTATATATAATGTATATGTGTCTGTATGTATAATGTACAAATGTCTGTATATATAAGTAGCGGTGTTGCCCCTATGAACGGTTAAGCACGCTATGACTTTAAGATACTGTGCTCCCCTGTGTGCTGTGTTTTGTGGACTCCCCTCTGAACTGTGTAGTTGGACTAACCCTGCCCAAAAAATACTGGAAGAAGAGAAAGATCAGAAGAGCTTAGGGCGGGAACAGGAGAAGTCGGGTCACCTGACAAAAGAGAGAAGACGCTGCCTGAGAAGTGTCCGGGAATGGCGGAAGGGAGAAAAGCACGGTGCCGGACTACGAGAGAGACTGCGAGCCGGACCATAGCAGAGCCCTGGTGGCCACCAAGCAAGTACTGGACTGGGAAGCTGAGATATAATGTACATGTGTCTGTATATACAGTATAATGTATATACGTCTATATAAATATGATGTATATATGTCTGTATATATATGTTTCTGTATTTTTGTCTGTATATATAATGTATATGTGACTGTATATAATGTACATGTGTGTGTATATATAATGTATCTGTATTTAATGTATATGTGTCTGTATATATGTGACTATAAATGTATATGTGTCTGTATATATAATGTATCTGTATATAATGTACATGTGTTTGTATATATAATGTATCTGTATATAATGTATATGTGTCTGTGCATATATAATGTACATGTTTCTGTATATAATGTACATGTTTCTATTTATAATGTATATGCTTCTGTATGTTTGTATATATAATGTATATGTGACTATATAATGTACATGTGTGTATCTATAATGTATATGTGTCTGTATATATGTGACTGTATAAATAATGTATATGTGTCTGAATATATAATGTACATATGTCTGTATATATAATCTATATTTTTCTGTATGTTTGTATATAATATACATGTGTCTGTATATATAATGTTTATGTGTCTGTATTTATAATGTATCTGTACATAATGTACATGTTTCTATTTATAATGTATATGTTTCTGTATGTTTGTATATATAATGTATATGTGACTATATATAATGTACATGTGTGTGTATCTATAATGTATCTGTATATAATGTATATGTGTCTGTATATATAAGGTATCTGTATATAATGTATATGTGTCTGTATATATGTGACTGTATAAATAATGTATATGTGTCTGAATATATAATGTACATATGTCTGTATATATAATGTATATTTTTCTGTGTTTGTATATAATATACATGTGTCTGTATATATATATAATGTTTATGTGTCTGTATATATAATGTATATGTGACTGTATATATAATGTATGTGTATATAATGTATGTGACTGTATAAATAATGTATTTGTGTCTGTATATATAATGTACATGTTTCTGTATATATAATGTACATGTTTCTGTATATAATGTATATGTTTCTGTATGTTTGTAGATAATATACATGTGTCTGTATATATAATGTATATGTGACTGTATAGATAATGTATATTTGTACTTACCAGACCCCGGACATCTGCGTTGCTCCCAGGTCCTCCTGCGATGCTCAGTGGGTGCTCCCAGCAGGTCCTCGTGTGCTGGGAAGCTGTGGAGTGGATCCCTCTGCTCTCACACACACTCACACATCTGATCACAGTAACATCACACACATCCGGTGATACTCTACTGTACCGGTCACTGTGGACCATGAGGACCTGCGGTGGAACACATCTAGGACCCACTGGTCCTCGAAGCATTCCACCACTGTTGCTTGATGTGCAGGTCCTCGTGTTCCACAGTGTCCCAGGTGACCGGAGCAGTAAGTTATCACCAGATGTATGTGTGTGTGTGTGTGTCGGCACCTACAAGTCGTAGCAGTTCGGGGTCTGGTGAATATGATTGCAGGCCCTGGGTTCTCTTGGGGCTGTCTTCTCTCTTTTGGGCTGTGTTCTCTCTTTTGGGCCTGTCTTCTCTCTCCTATGTCTGTCTATTGGGGCTGTCTTCTCTCTTTTGGGGCTGTCTTCTCTCTTTCGGGACTGTCTTCTCTCTTTTCGGGGCTGTATTCTCTCTTTTGGGGCTGTCTTCTCTCTTTTCTGGGTGTCTCCTTTCTATAATGAAGTGTCCTATGTATTCTTTAACTTATTTAGCTGCATGGACTCTTCATTATTGAACCGCGACTAGGGCTTATTTTCTAGTAGGGCTTATATTTAAGCCTTACTCCAAAAAGGGTTTATTTTGGGGGGACGGCTAACAAACAGTATTTAATCTCCTAGGAGCAGGTGTATGTGTCTTCTCTGCAGAGTCCGGCTCTCCTGAGCTGATAATTATATACAGATATAGTAATATGCAGCAGGACAGACACGATCCAGGGAAATATCCGATCGCCAGAACTGGGGTCAGGAAGGAATTTTTTTCCCCCTGAGGCAGAACTCTCCGGGGGTTTCTTCGCCTTCCTCTGGATCTTAGGGTCCAGTGACTCTCTACCAGTCCACAATGACCACAGCTCGTCCTGTAGTCTCCACTGATCTGAGAGTCACTGTGATCATTACTTCATCACTTAAAGGGCCAGTAATGATTTTATTACAATGTTGCTTATTGCTTTTCAAATAAAAATAATTTAAATTTATATATATGGTGTGGTGTGTGTTTCTTGTCTACAATTTTACTTGTACAGTGACAATGATGGTAGTGATCACTACTGCCCTCAATATTCCACAACTGGAACCAGGCCCATGTACATAAAGCAGATTGGATATAATCCAGCCATTTAGATGTTAACTCCTGTTAAAAGTTACATTACATGTGTGTGTGATGGGGGCATTAACATTGTATATGTGGCGCCCTGAGGCTCTGGTCACCACAGGGTACTGCACCTCAGTTAAGGTGTGGTATCCATCTCAGGTAAGGGGGGGTTAACCATCAGTGTCACCACATTTCATCTCACATACAGTCAGGTGCTTCCCACTGGGGAGCTGTCTTTGGGCAGACGGGGAGTGGCCATATAGAGTCATGGGACTTTCCAGTCGCTAGGGCAACCGCCAGGGGGCGGGCACCATTAGGGGTAGAGGTAGGCATGACACACTCATACGGACAGACAAGTCGGGACCATAGTTCTGACAATACACTTCTGGAGCTCTTGAGTCTTCACTGGGCCCGGGGCTTGGAGCTCAGCCCGGGTTCCTATCTGCTGAGTGGGATATCCTAGGAAAAGGACACTCTCTCTCTTCAAACACCGGTGGTGGCCCCTTACTTGTTTGGGATTGACTAGAGCCAATCACGGTGGTGATTGGTACTACTGGGCTGGCAACTGAAGTTGTGCATAAAAGACACCTTGAATCCACAAAGACTGTGTCGGCTTGTCTTTACCGGCGACGTCGCCCAACGCTTTGGCGCCAACGGCTGCAACCTCTCCTGTCGTCCTCCACCCAGAGCCCGCTCCTCCTGTGGGGAGCGACACCATCCTAGTTGCCATAACACCTGCCCAGGCGAGGTATTCTGCAGCGGTGGCTAATCTCTGGCCGCATACCACAGGTGATGTCACAACAAACTTTCCCAATCACCCCACTTTCCCTTCATTTGCTGTATGCCTCGGGGCAATAGAACTGGGCAAGACCACCCGTGACATCTCCTGACCCGACCCTCAACGGCCTGGCAACGAGTAGGTTAACCCCCTGGCCCGTGGGGCGCAGAATATACAGTGTTTCCTACACAACAAACTACCCAAAACCAAACTACCTGGAACACAGAGCCGCACGCACAATACAGGAGACACAAGGGGTCCTGTATAAAAGTAGGAAACAAACTAAAGAGGTGCAAAAAGTAGCCCCAGGAGAAGACCTTACAGAAGGACTTACTCAGTGATTGCCACTATTAACCAATAATGACCGACTTTTACTAGAACTGGAATACCTTATTAGAGATGAGCGAACCGGTCGTGGTTCGGCTCGAGTTCGGTTCGTCGAACGGAGGTCTCGTTCGAGTTCAGTTCGTCGAACGATCGACGAACCGAACTCGAACCGCATAGGAAACAATGGCAGGCATTCACAAACACATAAAAACACCTAGACAACACCCTCAAAGGTGTCCAAAAGGTGACAAACAACTCACAACACAACACAAACACATGGGAAAGTGACAAGGACATATACTCATGCGAAAACAAAAGAGCTGGACAAGGAAAAAGAGGAGGAGACACAGATATAGGCATGGCACGCCCTTCTAAAATCATGTAAAACACCGCAAGGTGACTCCAAGCGGAGTCTCCCTTTTTTCCAAAAATTGGGCCACACACACACCCACCCCTTCAGTGGCAGCAGTTGTGCCCCAGTTGTACACTTCACAGCTAGATTTGCATCAAGCACATTCAAAAATACGCCATTCTTAACCGCAAGCAAGGGTTACTCCAAGCGGAGTCTCCCTTTTTTCCAAAAATTGGGCCACACAGACACCCCATCAGTGGCAGCACTTGTGCCCTAGTTGCAAACAGGATGTCTTGATTTGCATCAAGCACATTCCAAATCCACAAGCATTTACTCTCCCCAGGATGGCACAGGGGTAGTAAATTCCTTGTGGATCCATGACTTGTTCATTTTGATGAACGTTAGTCTGTCCACATTGTCACTGGACAGACGCGTGCGCTTATCTGTCAGCACACACCCAGCAGCACTGAAGACACGTTCAGAGACAACGCTGGCAGCTGGACACGACAAAATCTCCAAGGCGTAAGTTGAGAGCTCTGGCCATTTTTCAAGATTTGAAGCCCAAAATGAGCAAGGCTCCATTTGCAAAGTCATGGCATCAATGTTCATTTGGAGATACTCCTGTATCATCCTCTCCAGCCGTTCACTATGTGTCAGACTTGTTGTCTCTGGTGGCCTTGCAAAGGACGGTCAAAAAAAATTATGAAAAGATTCCATAAAATTGCTGTTACCAGCACCAGATACGGTGCTACTGGTACGGGTAGACTGTTGAAGATGACGAGACCGCCCCATGTTTGTCAAGTTACAACTGGGAGATTCACTCCCTGCACCTGCACGGTTGTTTGGTGGAAAAGCCGAGCTAAGATCGAGTAACAGCTTCTGCTGATACTCCTGCATACGTGCGTCCGTTTCTATGGCTGGAATTATGTCACAAAATTTGGACTTGTACCGGGTATCTAATAGTGTGGCAAGCCAGTAGTCATCATCACTTCTAATTTTGACAATACGAGGGTCATGTTGGAGGTAGTGCAGCAAGAAGGCACTCATGTGTCTTGCGCAGCCATGCGGACCAAGTCCACGCTGTGTTTGTGGCATAGAGGTGCTAACCGTTCTTTCTTCCTCTGACATCTCCCCCCAACCTCTTTCAACTGAAATTTGACCAAGGTCTCCCTCATCCGTTGAGCCTTCCATGTCCATGAACAGTTCGTCCTCCATTTCTTCATGTTCTCCTGCACCTTCCTCAACATTTCGCCTGCTACCATGCGCCCTTGTTGATCCCTGTCCGCCATGGTCCCATGCCTGCCGCGTTGGTGATGATGAACGTCTGGACCTTGGTGATGTTGTTGTGTCTTGCGCATATGAATCCTCCTGTAGTTCCTCCCCTTCCTGTTGTCCCACCCCCTGACTCCGAATAGTGTTTAGCGTGTGCTCCAGCATGTAAATAACTGGAATTGTCATGCTGATAATGGCATTGTCAGCGCTAAACATATTCGTCGCCATGTCGAAACTGTGCAGAAGGGTGCATAGGTCCTTGATCTGAGACCACTCCATCAGGGTGATCTGCCCCACCTCTGCATCTCGTTGGCCCAGGCTATACGTCATGACGTATTGCACCAGGGCTCGGCGGTGCTGCCACAGTCGCTGTAACATGTGGAGAGTCGAATTCCAGCGTGTCGCCACATCGCATTTCAGGCGATGAACCGGCAGGCCGAAAGACTTCTGGAGCGATGCAAGTCGCTCAGCTGCGGCGGTTGAACGGCGGAAGTGAGCAGACAGTTTTTGTGCCCTGGTCAGAAGGCCATCTAGGCCGGGATAGTGTGTTAAAAATTGCTGGACAACAAGGTTCAACACGTGAGCCATACAAGGCACGTGTGTCACCTTGCCCAGGCGAAGGGCCGCACCCAGGTTTGCAGCATTGTCGCACACGGCCTTACCAGGCTGCAGGTTGAGTGGAGACAACCATTTATTAAACTCGGACCGCAGAGCTGACCACAACTCCTCAGCTGTGTGACTCCTATTCCCAAGACATGTCAAGCTAAAGACCGCCTGATGCCGTTGCGCTCTGCTGCCAGCATAGTAATGAGGGGTGCGTGATTCCTTCTGGGCAGTTAGAACGCTGGTGGCCTGACCAGGCAGGCTTGGGGCGGAGGTGGAGGACCCAGATGAGGTGGAGGAGGCAGAAGCAGTGGCGGAACTTGGACAGACTGAGGATTGATACACAAGTCGTGGGGACGGCAAGACTTGTGCAGCAGACCCTTCACCATCTATCACCATAGTTACCCAGTGCCCAGTCAGCGACATGTAACGTCCATGTCCATGCTTACTGGTCCAAGTATCGGTGGTGAAATGCACCCGTTGACACACAGAGTTTCTCAAGGAAGCGGTGATGTTGTGTGCCACATGCTGGTGTAGCGCGGGCACACCTTTCTTAGAGAAGTAGTGGCGACTGGGCATCTGGTACTGGGGCACAGCGACAGACATAAGGTCTCTAAAATCCTGTGTGTCCACCAGGCGGAAAGGCAGCATTTCGGTAGCCAAGAGCTTACAGAGGGATAAAGTCAACCTCTTAGCTTTGTCATGGGTCACAGGAAATGGCCTTTTATTTGTCCACATCTGAGGGACAGAGATCTGGCTGCTGTGTGTAGACGGTGTTGAGTAGGGTTTCCCTGGAAAAATGCAGCTTTGTGCGGAAAGTGCAGGCGTAGACATGATGTCGCCTTCATCCAACGTTGGTGCTATCGATGTCTGAGAGAGCTGTACACACGTACTTGTTTCCCCTTCCAAACCAACTGACGACCTACCAAGCAAACTTCCTGTTGCGGTTACAGTGGTGGAAGTTGTGCGTGGAAAACCAGGTGTGACAGCTGTCCCCACAGTCCTAGAAGATGAAGAGCGCACGGATGCAGTAGAAGGGGCAGGCGGTGGATGGTTCGCTCCGCTAGACCGCATTGCAGCACTGTGAGCTTCCCACCGGGACATATGATATTTATTCATGTGACGATTCATGGAAGAAGTTGTCAAACTGCTGAGGTTTTGCCCTCTACTAACAGAATCATGACAAATTTTACAGATCACATAATTTGGGCGATCTTTTGCTATGTCAAAAAAGGACCAGGCTAGGCAAGGCTTAGAGGGCATGCGACCTGCTGATCCACCCTGACTAGTGCTCAGAGGCACAGTGGTGGCTGAGGATGCAGTTGTAGACGTGCTACCAGTACTCCTACTCTGTCCAGGAAGGCGCAAGGTAACTTCGTCGTCAGTTGCTTCCTCCTCCACCGTCTCTGTTGACCTCCTCGAGGGCCTGACTGTGGGTTGACATTAGGTGGGATCTAGAACTTCCTCATCAATTGTTGTGTTTGCACTCCCCTCACCCTCAGACCGAGCCTCTTCTTGCCCTGACCGAATATTTAAGTTGTCATCCCAATCTGGTATCTGCGTCTCATCGTCATCAGTATGTTCCTCATTGTCTATAACAACAGGTGTTACAGTTTGTGAAAAAGGGTCAACATTATGCTCAGAAACTTGGTCCTCACGGCCTGAATCAGAGTCACAAAGGTTCTGGGCATCACTGCAGACCATTTCCTGGTCTGTACTCACTGTAGCTTGGGAGCAGACCTCTGATTCCCAGGCTATAGTGTGACTGAACAGCTCTGCAGACTCAGCCATCTCAGTTCCACCATACTGTGCTGGCCGGATGGAGACTTCAGAGCTGGGAGAAAGCAAGTTTGATTGGGATGACAACTCAGAGGACTGGTGTTTTTTGGATGCGGTAGTTGAGGTGGCGGAGAGGGCACTTGTTGGACCACTTGAGATCCATTCAAGCATTTTCCTTTTTTGGCCATCATCTACTTTTGTTCCAGTTGTTCGTGTCCGTAAAAAAGGGAGCACAACGGATTGTCCATGGTAAGTAGTAGACATCTTACTTTTGCTGGAAGATGGTCTATCTTCAGCAGATGTTAATGGAGCTTTGCCACCTTCCCCACGGACAAACCCTTTTTTTCCTTTTCCAACACGCCTCTTCTCCTTTCCACCAGCATCTGTCATTTTGCCACTCATGTTGATAGCGACAAGATTGTGCACTTAAAATGTGGTAGTAAAAATTGAGAGGTGGTGTAGATTGCAGCGGTGTTCTATCTTTATTAACAGCAGAATAAACAACAATAATTATCCCTGACAATGCAACTATGGCCCTTAAACTGGCAGCAGTGTTTGCTAGTATAATGGCTTAGTAACAATGAGTTTGAGTGTGCAATGCAGGCAGACGTGCTGCAAATATCTTTGCACTAGTGGGACAATACAGAAGTCCAACAGCCACGTTTAGGATGCCACTAAGTTCACTCAGTGTTTGCTAGTATAATGGCTTAGTAACAATGAGTTTGATTGTGCAAAGGGCAGGAGGGTACAGTGGCAGGGTTGTGGGTCTGGGTAGAGGAAAGGAAGCCTCCCTTTCTATCCCTCCTAATGGGGAAATGCAGCGAGGAAATCCCTGACCTTAGCTACACAGACGCTGTCATCTTGGGTAGCTGTTAAACTCTGTTTTCACGGACCTGACTGTCACCTATGGCTCTGACCCTGCCGGTATTAGCCCTTAAAAGGACTGATAGAAAGTGCTATCCCTATGCTGTACAGCATGGTGTATAGAGCGTACACAGCAGTATCGGAGATAGGCGCTGCACCAGCGGTGACTGACACCAAGGACGCAGAAGAGATAATGGCGTCCGGACGGGCAGATACTCGTTTTTATAATGCAGGGACATGTGACATGGACATCCTATCACACATGCCGTTGCTTCTCTGGCTAAAGGTCCACTTAGCTGTGTGTGTGTCTGGGATTGGCTGACATGCTGGCCCGCCCCACTACACGCGCGCGTTTAGGGAAGGAAGACAAGGAAAAAAAAAAATGGCGATCACCATTATCCATACAGCAGTGATCTGAATGCGCTGTTCCCGCACACTATACACTGAAATTTCATAATAGTGTGAGTCACAGAGTGACTTACACTATTACAGCGGAAAGCCAGCTAGTAATTAGCTGGTCTTTTTGCTGCTAGAACCGTTCTCGAACGTATCTAGAACTATCGAGCTTTAGCAAAAAGCTCGAGTTCTAGTTCTATCTAGAACAGCCCCCAAAATCACTCGAGCCGCGAACTGGAGAACCTCGAACCGCGAACCGCGCTCAACTCTATACCTTATTTTATTTTTTCTTATGTGAAGCTGGAGTGATGTGTGCAAATTTAGGAAAAGTACATTCCTCTTAAAGTGAATCTGTCAGCAAGTGTTTGCTACCAGTAACATGATGAAATCCTGAATCCAATGATGTATCACTTAGATTACTGGCTGCAGCCGTTCTGAGACAATCAGAATTTTAATATTTAGCCATGTAGCAGAGCTGAGAGCGCTGGCCCCACCCACACCGGGCTCTCTATAGGGATTGTACATCGTACATTGACAGTGAGGTGTCAATCAGAGGAGGGGGTGTGCTGGACTACCGTGTGTGTGTGACATTGTAGTCCGAGCAATGGAAAATCCTTCTGCTTAAACAAACATAGCAAATAAACAACAAATTTGACCTTGAGAAGACAGGCATCCCTGAATTCTCTGTGTTAACCCTTGCAGTATGCTGTTTCACCTCACATAGAGAAAACCTGATGGCATGTTTCCTTTAATAATTCTGCCACATATGCAAACATCCACTAGTTTACATTTCCCCAGCACCTTCGATGGTCCTTGTGACCACTAGGCCATGACCGTAATGTTGCAGCTGTGTGTACAAACATGCCACTATCTACACCTTATGCAGCTGAAGTCCTGTTCCAGAGAGGTAGTTTCCACAATTGGAGGCCAAGTGGATTTAGAGGAGGGATCTGTCTAGTTTAGACTCACACTTTCATTATTATCGCAATACTAATCAACCACAGAAGCAATTTAAAGGCCGAACAATCAACAAGACAGACAGCCCTGGGCAAAGTAAAGGACACGGTCTCTGAAATAACACAGCACCATAGGTTATAGTGATACGTGACGTATGCGTGAGAAAAACGTATACCACACATATGTGCAACATAGATGTCTGAATGAAGCCTTAGTAATGTGTATTTATAAAAGGAATATCTGGAGCTTTTACTATAATAACATTGTACAATCACAACCTAAAGCGAAGCTAAAGAGCATCAGTCACATTGTACACAAGGATGTCAGGGTCACTCCATGCCATTGTCAGGTACAATCATAGGTCTTTATACAGTTTTTCATAGTTGTTAAGGTTGAAGATAGACAGAAACTCAACGAGTTCAACCTATCTATATATATAATTGCCTTATTCTGTCTGTCTGTCTGTCTGTCTGTCTGTCATGCTCCAAAATTGTGTCCTTACGGTGACACAAAGCTGATTGGCCGCTGGGCTCGCCATGGCCCCGCCCCCCCACACGGATTGGCCTCTCGCCCCGGCTCTCTGCAGGCCCCGCCCCCCTCACGCAATGCACTCTCGCTCCTGCCCAACTGACACGGAGCTCCGACTCCCAGGTGAGTACACACACACACATCAGATCACACTCACTCTCACACACACCTCACACATCACATCCACACACTCACAACATCCTGGGATATCGCTTGCTTCTACACCGGCTCCGTCACGATCCCAGCAGCACCAGACATAACCTTGCGATGCTGGGATCTTGACGGAGCCCGTGAACGCTGGTAACCATTATACACATCGGGTAACTAAGGTCCCTTGGTTACCCGATGTGTATCATAGTTACCAGTGTACACCGGCTCCGTCACGATCCCAGCAGCGCCAGACATAACCTTGCGATGCTGGGATCTTGACGGAGCCCGTGAACGCTGGTAACCATTATACACATCGGGTAACTAAGGTCCCTTAGTTACCCGATGTGTATCATAGTTACCAGCGTACACCGGCTCCCGGTACACATGTGCAGGGAGCCGGCATTATACTCCTCTCCCCCCAGGACTACTCCTCCTATTACAGTCCTCCTATTATACTCCTCTCTGAGTATAATAGGATAACTATTATAGCATGGGGGATGTAGCACGATGGGGGGTGCGCAGCATGGGGGATGTAGCACGATGGGGTGCGCAGCATGGGGGATGTAGCACGATGGGGAGTGCGCAGCATGGGGGATGTAGCACGATGGGGAGTGCGCAGAATGGGGGATGTAGCACGATGGGGAGTGCGCAGCATGGGGGATGTAGCACGATGGGGAGTGCGCAGCATGGGGGATGTAGCACGATGGGGAGTGTGCAGCATGGGGGATGTAGCACGATGGGGAGTGCGCAGCATGGGGGATGTAGCACGATGGGGAGTGCGCAGCATGGGGGATGTAGCACGATGGGGAGTGCACAGCATGCGGTATGTAGCACGATGGGGAGGTGTGCAGCATGGGGGATGTAGCACGATGGGGAGTGCGCAGCATGGGGGATGTAGCACGATGGGGAGTGCGCAGCATGGGGGATGTAGCACGATGGGGAGGTGTGCAGCATGGGGGATGTAGCACGATGGGGAGTGCACAGCATGGGGGATGTAGCACGATGGCGAGTGCGCAGCATGGCAGATGGAGCACGATGGCGGGTGCGCAGCATGGGGGATGTAGCACGATGGGGAGTGCGCAGCATGGGGGATGTAGCACGATGGGGAGTGCGCAGCATGGCGGATGGAGCACGATGGGGGGTGCGCAGCATGGGGGATGTAGCACGATGGGGAGTGCGCAGCATGGGGGATGTAGCACGATGGGGAGGTGCGCAGCATGGGGGATGTAGTACGATGGGGAGTGCGCAGCATGGCGGGTGGAGCACGATGGGGGGTGCGCAGCATGGCGGATGGAGCACGATGGCGGGTGCGCAGCATGGGGGATGTAGCACGATGGGGAGTGCGCAGCATGAGGGATGTAGCACGATGGGGGATGTAGCACGATGGGGGATGTAGCACGATGGGGAGGTGCGCAGCATGGCGGATGTAGCACGATGGGGAGTGCGCAGCATGGCGGATGGAGCACGATGGGGGGTGCGCAGCATGGCGGATGTAGCACGATGGGGGGTGCGCAGCATGGGGGATGTAGCACGATGGGGAGTGCGCAGCATGGGGGATGTAGCACGATGGGGAGTGCGCAGCATGGGGGATGTAGCACGATGGGGAGTGCGCAGCATGGCGGATGGAGCACGATGGGGGGTGCGCAGCATGGGGGATGTAGCACGATGGGGGGTGCGCAGCATGGGGCATGGAGCATGATGGGGAGTGCGCAGCATGGAGGATGGAGCACGATGGGGAGTGCGCAGCATGGGGGATGGCGCACGATGGGAGGTGCGCAGCATGGGGGATGGAGCACGATGGGGAATACGCAGCATAGGGGATGGGGCACGATGGGGGTGCGCAGCATGGGGGATGGAGCACGATGGGAGGTGCACACCTCCCCCCAACACACACACACACACACACACAGGGAACCACAAACACCGCCATACACAGACACCCACACACACAGACAACGCTGCACACACACAACACCCAACACACAAACACCGCGGCATACATAAATATACGCACATACCGCACAACACACACATTGCACAAAACATACCTCCCCCAAAACACACCACACCCACAAAAACCGCGCAACACACACACACACATCGCGACAGACACACAGCGCTCCACAAACAACGCAACACACATACAACACCGCTCTCACCCCCCGCCACACCCAGACAACACCCAGAACATGTACAGCGCCCTACACAAACACTTGGTAACTACACACAACAACATCTATATATATATATATATATATATATATATATATATATATATATCTATATCTATAACAAAAATCATACATGAACTACACAATACGTAAATTCTAGAATACCCGATGCGTAGAATCGGGCCACCTTCTAGTATGAAATAAGTATTGAACACGTCACCAATTTCCTAAGTAAATATATTTCTAAAGATGCTATTGAAATGTATTTCTCACCAGTAGAGATGAGAGGACCCATGGATGTTCGGGTTCGGCCAGACTTTAGTTAAAAGTTTCAATCGGGACTGGACTTCACTCGAACTTGACCCCTGATCCCATGTAAGTCAATGGAGACCCGAACTTCTGTGCTGTAAAATGGCTGTAAAATGGTCATAGTACGGGCTAGGGGGCTGCAAAAGGAAGCAAAATAGGGGCAATTGTCCTACAAACAAATGTGGATAGGGAATAAATAAAGTAAAGAGCTAATGTATGGTTTAATTTATTTGCCAATGTGGATTATATGGGCTGCTACCAAAATTTGGTGAGTAGTAGAGATGAGCGGACTTGTTGAAGTTCTGTTTGGCGGGTTAAACTTTAGATAAAGTTTTGGTTTATGACCCGGACTTGACCTGAACCCCAATGGAATTCACTATTTGGGCAGTTCTGGTCTCAGCCATACACAGATCACTTCCAAGGGAGAATGGACGAGGTTTTTCCATTTTTTTTTTTGTTTGGTGCACACTACATCCGATCAGGCTCTGTAGCGCCCCTGAGGTCATCAGGGAGCTACAAGGTACTGCATCCCCCCAGGATGCAGGGCCTACCCCCTACGGACCCAGAAGACCAGTGCCGGCAACACACAAACACCCAAGATAATCCCTGTTTTTCCCTAAAATTCCCCATAGGCTGGTACCAGGCTATGGTTGGACTAATGGATGGCCGCCTAGAGGTGGAGCCAATCCAGTCCACTAGACGACCAGGTGGGAGGGGCAGACAGTGGACAGTGGAGAGTGAGGAGTCGAGGAGGGACAGTGAAGTAGAGCAGACGCACTGACGAGTGAAACAGTGACCTGAGGGCCCAGGCTGTTATGATTCAGTGACCGAGGAGGATCAGAAAAAGGACAAAAAATGCGGAAACCCAAAAAGTAACCAGAGTAGCTGGAACCTTAATGGACTGCAGACCTAATACTGACACACAACTAGAAGTAGCCTTGGGGCGTGCCTACGATGACCTAGTTGCCACGACACAGCCGGAGAACTAAATATTCTTACAGATAGAAATATTTGAAAAGCTAATAGGCCTCGGAGCAATCCCCAAAGATATAGAAAACCCCCCACATGTAAAGACTACGGTGATATAGGAAAACACAATACATAGCTAAAAAACAGATTCAGCAAAGATGAGGCCCAAACTATCTGTATAGGAGAGGATAGGAAAGAGCACTGTCTGCAGCCGTAAAAACCCTAATAAATCTCAGCACGCCTGATATGGAAAAGCCCTGAGCCCACACAGGCTCTCCCCCACTAAATCAGTACTCTGGTGTTACTGGGATCCAAAAAACACTAATATAGGTGAGGGACTGAATTTAATACCAAGCATGACAAAACACAATACATAGCAGAACATGGAGCTAGGTATACAGACACTCCCAGCAGGGAATAATCCAGCTCCACCAAGAACTCCCCACAGGCAAAATCAGGAATCAAGCATTAGTATCAAAACAGAAAAAACTACAAGAAAGTGGGAACAAAAAAGCAGATGTACAAAGACCAACTTATCTGAGAGGAGTTCTGGTAGAGAGAAGGGCTGGTTTCAGTATGTTCTTAGCACACAGGAGATACATTGAGCACCGGCAAGGAACAGGAAAAAACTACTCAGTTATATAGGCCCAATCTGAATGACCTGATTGCCAGTCCTCCACAGGTGTCTGTCTCCCTTTCAGCACATCAACTGCACTGCCAGCACTGACCACAAGAGGGAGCCCCAAACTGGAAAATGTATTCACAACACCAAGCGGTTAGTTGCCGGTAGAGTACAGTGGAGTGCTCCCGGAACTACGCACCAATGCCTAGGTCAGGCAAAATCTCCAGGCAGACCTGATAAAATCTGCACAGTGAGGTGACCATAAAGGACTTCACTGACCTTGAAGTTTGGGACTCAGTAGCAAAGGGAGAACCGAGGACAGGACCAGAGACTCCAACCCCACAGGGTTCACACTACCGTCATACGGACTGCAGAAGAAGACAACCAGGAGGGGACCCCCAGCTGCTCTACACCACGGGGACCCACCAACCAAAGACAGGTGCAGGGGAAAGAAGCCACCAGGTCACCAAACCGGCACTGGGACTACGGGGACCTGCGGTTAAGACCAGCCAGCCTCGGGTGACCAGTTAACAGCTTGCAGTGAGTAGAAAGAACCAGTTACACTAAAACTCCCGTTGTGGCCTACCTTCTTTCAACGCCCGTTACCTCACCTATCCTCTGGGGCCTGGCCTTGCTTGCGGAGGGCCTAACACCCAGGCTGCCACTAACACCAGCTCTAGTAGTGAAAAACTGCAGCGGCGGCTCCATCCCTATAGCCGCAACACTGCAAGTGGCATCACGTGTGAACATTATTCAAATCCCCTGTAAGTATTCCCCTTTTAAAAAGCACCCTGGGCACGGGACCGGGCAATGGCCACCAAAGTGACATTCCCCAGTTATACACCGCCTGGACCGAGTACCCTATAACCCTGGGCGACACTTATACACTGCCTGGTTGCTTCCCTCCACGCGACCAGGAGGAGACGGCTTTTAAGAGATGGCCCCTGCTTAGGTCTTATTGGACAGGCCCCAATGTAATTACCCTTATCCCCACAGTAGAAGCAGGACACAGACCCATGATGAACTGCAAGCGACTCATTCTGAGTGGAGGCTCCCCCCAACTGCATTGGTTCATCGGCTTGCACGTGGGAGCTCCTTCCTGGGAAAACGACAGGGGACAGGGTCCTGGAGGGTCTCTCCCTGAGGCATCGATCCACTCTAATGGCGAGGGCAATGGCGTCCTCCAGGTACTCCGGGGTGGAGTATTGCACCAGACAGTCCCTAAGCCTAGCTGACAAGCCCTGACAGAAATTACTCCTAAACACTGGGTCATTCTACTGGGTGTCATTAGTTGTGTCTTGTAAAATTACAACTCATCCTGAAAAAAACAAGCCCTCATATGACTATGTTGATATAAAATCAAAAACATAAGAATAGAACAAATGGAAGCACAAACATTGGCTTCCACTAGAAGGATGAAAATAGAAAAATTCAGCTTTAGTGCGGTAAAAAAGAATGGCTTTATCACATGGTACCAGGGCAGGCGAGGCTCCAACCCCGGGACCCCCACCACAAGAGTTTCTAAGGGGGCCACCACCACCATCTGTCTTTGGCTTCCTGTGTTGGCCTGCCCCCATGATCATAGCCAGCTTTACCTATATCTGAGTAGTGCGGTCGGACAGGGCTCCGGCCGCCAGGCTCCACAGGGGGGCACCGCAGGGAGACAGATGTCATTTTGATTTGCAGCTCCCTCACTGTGTGTTGCTCCCTGCTGCGACTCTCTCTTATATGCCAGAGAGGATTGTGGGGGCAGGAAATTCATCCTCTTTGAGGTGACCCTGCCGTCCTCCTGCTGCAGATAGAGCCTGGACCGTCCATGAGAGACGCAGCCTGTGATAGACGATCTGCTGGACGTCAGCTGTGAGAGGTCACTCAGCAGGGCAGGGGGGATGTGAGGGGGTGTAGAGGGGGCTCCATTACTCTCCAGGTAACTCCAGAACATAGCTATTACTAAGGGGGAATAACTTTATATACCGGTACATGAAAGGAAGAGAGAGGGACATTGTATTGCAAGGGGTGTATATTTTGTTCCTGTAGTTGGGGAGGTGTTCATTTTACTGCAAGGGTGAAGTGTGTATGAATGACCTACATAGTACCCACATTGCAGTATAGTCACTGACACCCATCTGTTGTGAATACATTTTCCAGTTTGGGGCTCCCTCTTGTGGTCAGTGCTGGTGGTGCAGTTGATTTGAGGAATGAAAGCCACATACCTGTGGAGGACTGGCAATCAGGTCTCTCTGATTGGGCTATATAGCTGAGTAGTTTTCTCCTGTTACTTGCCGGTGCTCAATAGATATCCTGTGTGTTAAGTACATTCTGAAACGAGCCCTGCTCTCTACCAGAACTCCTCTCAGATACGTTGGTCTTGTACCTCTGCTTTTTTGTTTCCACTTTCTTGTTGTTTTTTCTGCTTTTATTCTAATGCTTGATTCCTATTTTGCCTGTTTGGAGTTCCTGGTGGAATTGGATCATTCCCTGCTGGGAGTATCTGTATACCCAGCTCCATGATTCTGAAATGTATTGTGCTTTGTCATGCTTGGAATTAATTCAGTCCCTCATTTATATTAGTGTTTTTGGATCCCAGTAACTTCAGAGTGCTGATATAGTGGGGGAGAGGCCATTTATATTTCTATCTGTAAGAATATTTAGTTCTCCAGCTGTGTCGAGATGACTAGGTCATCGTAGGCTCGTCCCACGGCTACTTCTAGTTCTGTATCAGGATTAGGTCTGCAGTCTGTTAAGGTTCCAGCCACTCTGGATACTTTTTGGGTTTCCGCATTTCTTGATTCTCCTCGGTCCCTGAATCATAACATCCATCATTGTATGATGACACCTACTTACACCTCCTTAATTACACTATTCCCTTTTCATATAATCATAATCTAAGCCCCTTCCCTAGATTATAATCATATAATAATGCAACCTCCCCCACTTGATTATAATCATATAATAATGCCCCCTCCCCCACTGGAGTATAATTCAGAGGTTTGCAAAAACATTTTTTTTCGAGAGCTGGTTTGGTTATTCCACGTAATCTATGTTCTTGAGTGCGCTGAATCCGAAAATGACCTCCGTATTGTCATAGGACATCACATTTTCTGACAATTTAAGTAACTATGTTAAATAAGACAATACCTCAAAATAAATGAAAATAGACTCATAAAATTAATTTTTTAATTACAAATGGTTAATGAAAATCATTTTTTTTTAACTGCAATGAGCTCACTAATACACACTAAAATCGATTCTTCTTCCTGTGAGGCTTCTCTTGGTACATTTACGCTTGTGAGTAGCATTTGTAATTTCTCTCTGAAGCGTCCAGTAGTAGTAGTCTGCCATCATTGTAATGCTCCATCTTCGCTGGTATCTTCTTTCCATCTCTTTAATGTCTTGGTGGAATCGGTTCACCTTGCTCTTCACTCACAGCTCCCAAATTTTCAGGAAAGTTGTCAAGGTGGGAATGGAGGAAATGCACTTTCAAACTCATCAGGCAACCTAAAGCTTGAAATGTTTTCAGCATTCGTCCGACGATTTGTTTGTAGTCAGGGTCTTTGTTATTGACTAAAAATTTCTCTACGACCTCTTTAAATGCAATCCACCCTTCGTTTTGAGGATGCGTCATGCTATTGATAAACTCTTGATCAGCTATAAGACTTCTAATGTCTGGTCTGACGAACACACCTTCCTTCAATTTTGCCTCCAAGAGGCCTGGAAACTTGGCGACCAATTATTTGAAGCATTCTCCATCTTTTGGAAGTGATTTTTCGAATTGCTTCATCAATCCCAATTTGATGTGGAGAGGTGGTAGATGAACTTTATGGGGAAGAACCAAAGTTTCTCAGAGGACATTTTTTTCACCAACTGTGAGCACCCTCGGCTGCCAATTCTTCTTGGTCCAGTGATTTTGTCGGTCTCGACTGTCCCATAGACACAGAAAACAAGGGTATTTGGTATACCCAGTTTGTTGCCCGAGCAGCATGCACAAGACTTTCAAATCCCCGCACACTTGCCAACCGTGGTCTTCATATTTAAGTTTACGAAGAACCAATTCTAAGTTCTCGTAGGTTTCCTTGAGGTGTACGGAATGACCTACAGGGATGGAAGCATAAAAACCGCCGTTGTGGAGTAAAACTGCTTTGAGACGTCTTTTTGAAGAATCTATAAAAAGACGCCATTGCGCTGAATCATATTGGATTTTGAATTGAGCCATCAAGCCTTCGACATCGATGCAATAAACCAACTTATCTTCCTGGGCAAAGTAAGGAACGAACTCGTCTTCACGATGTCTGAACCATGAAAAAGACACTCCTGGCAACAATAAATTCTTGCTTTTGAGCCTTGAGACGAGTAACTCAGCGGCATCTTTGGGAAGATTTAAGTCTCTTACCAAATCATTCATCTCCTCCTGAGAAAACAATTTTGGTCTTGTATCATCTTCAAAGTCAGAACTTGATTCATCTGGTTCAGGTATGACTCCACCTTCATCGGAGATAGTTATCTCTTCCAAGGTAGCAGGGGCCTTGGGTACTGGTATATCTGTGCCATGGGGGATGGGACGAATTGCTGAGTGAATATTGGGGTATGAAATGGAATGCTTCCATTTTGAATTATAACCTTTCATATCGCATGAACAAAAGTAACAATCGTCACTATGGTTCTTTTGCTCTCGCCATACCATAGGAATCCCATAACGGAAATCTTTTTTCTTACCCTTGAATCAATTTCGGAGGTCCTCAACACACCGTTTGCACACTTTATGAGGCGCCCAAGCTTTATCTTGATTTCAAAGCTTTAGTCCAAAATATGTGAAGTATACTTTTTTCACAAAGTCTGTAATATTCAGCTGTTGCTTTAACACTGTATATTCACCACAAATGTAACAGAAACTGTCAGGCGAATTAATACACTTCCGTTGAGCCATAATGCTAATTTTGGGAAACACGGTTGAATATGAAGAGCCAACACGAACTGAGATTAAAAAGTGTGAACAGGCGAGAGCACAGATAAAACAATTGAAACAAGCCTGGGCATGTCAGAGCCCGCTCACTCAGCTTGCAAAATGTTGATGCTGGTTTCATTAGCTCACTCTGAAAGCTCTTTTCTTTGAAAGTTATATTTTTTTGGCATTATATATCTTTAATTCATTGATGTGAATTAATTAATAGTAATTTTAACTTTCAAAACCCTAAAAAAAAGAAAAAAATTATGAAAAATTTACTAAATTTGAAGGGAATTTTGCATTTTGTGTCAAATCCTGACGTCCAGGATTTTTTCCAATCTTTTTTTCATTTTCAGCACACCAAAATACATGGAAATTAGATGAAAATAATCAAACAGCTTTTTAGTCGCAGACCTGTGTTATACAATAACACTCATTTTAGTGTTGTTGTATACTAACTAACCCACACTAATGTTTAATCATAGCATAACACCCCCCCCCCCGTAGATTAAAATCATATAATAATGCCCCCCATAGATTATAATCTTGTAATAATGCCCCCCTGTAGATTATAATTATATAATAATGCCCCCCATATATTATAATCATATAATAATGCCCCCTTCCACACTGGAGTATAATTATACAATAATGCCCTCCCCACACTAATGTATAATCATAGCATAACGCACCCCCTGTAGATTATAATCATATAATAATGCCCTCTCCCCTTGTAGATTATAAGCTTATAATAATGCCCCCTACCCCACTGGAGTAAAATCATAGAATAATGTCCCCCCAGCCCTGGAGTATAATCATAGAATAATGTCCCCCACCCCCACTGGAGTATAATCATAGAATAATATCCCCCCCACCCCTCGAGTATAATCATAGAATCATGTCCCCCCCCCACCCCTGGAGTATAATCATAGAATAATGTCCCCCCACCCCTGGAGTATAATCATAGAATCATGTCCCCCCCACCCCTGGAGTATAATCATAGAATAATGTCCCCCCACCCCTGGAGTATAATCATAGAATCATGTCCCCCCCACCCCTGGAGTATAATCATAGAATAATATCCCCCCACCCCTGCACTCATGTAGAGATCAAAGACCGGATCCCTAAGACACAGAAGGACTATAAAATTCCTGGGACATTCACATGTTCCTCTTCCAACATGGTGTTCTTAATCCTGTGCACTATATGTCCTATTGGGGGCCTCTATGTTGGAGAAACAGGACAGACTGAGAGCAAGGATGAGATCTCACCGGCACACAATAACAGAGAAAAAAATCCATTTACCTGTGGCCAAACATTTCTGTGCTTCAGGACACAACATAAACCATATGAAAGTTGTCATATCACTGAGCCATCAAAGGGTCTTGGAATACAAATTCATTAAAATGTTTAACTCTGTGGACACAGGACTAAACCTCTCAGGGGGATTTATGGCCCATTACAAAATCTGAGGAGTCTATTCCAGAGATTCACCAGACCTCTGATCCTACATGGATATTGGGACAATAAAACTCTCACACCACTAATCAAAGCTAATGAAGGATTCACTTTCTAAGCTCAGTGTTTGTTTATTTCAATGTCTTTTATTATTCAATCCCTCTGCTCTGTTTGTGCATATATTTGTGTTTCTTCAGATATTTTGTCATACCATGCCTGATGAAGGGACCTGAGATGTCTCGAAAGCTTGCTTTGTAACATCACTTTATTTTAGTTAGCCATTAAAAGGTATCACAAGATTATAATTTTGTTCCTCTCACTGAGAACATTCAATAGTTTGTAGGTGTAACATGAAAACAATGTGGAAAACTTGACGGGGTAGGAATACTTTTTTAAGGCGCTGCATACTACAAAACAGAACTATTGTCGCATCTAGAGCAATCACTTAAAGGACTGGAGGCTCAACTGTCACACTAGGTACAGGAAAGTAGCAAGGGAGAGGCAAAGGGAAGGGAAACCCTTTGTCTAGGGAAGGGGGAGATCGTGACCCCTGACCAAACCTACCGCTGGTCCCTGAGGTCCCTCACCACTCTAGATAGGTTCCGCACCTATGCGCTGAGCCGCATACCTGACCCTAAGTTTTCCTAGTGCTGGACCCTAAGTAGAGAATGGATGGGATAAGCTCTTTGTCAACCCCACTAAAAACTATAGAAGACACAAGGAGGACACACAGGGAGAAAAGCATGAACTACTTATCTACAGAAGACTCCCGTAGAAGTTCAGCAAAGTTTTCAGCAACAACACCACAGAGGAGTACAAGCCACCTGCTTGCAACCAAGGCTTGAATGAACTGAAAATATCACCAGCACCAGTCCAAGGAAGGAAGGGGTATTTAAGCACCAAGAGAATACTGATAATCAGCAGCTGGGTGGAAGGTGAGCTCCTGCTGGGTCCAAAAGGGAGAGAGATGAATCCAGCAGGAAAACGACTTATACCAATGAATACTGACAGCAGGAACAATGGAAAGTCAGGAAGCATTCTGTGCAGCCAGACGCTGTGACCTTCTATTACCAGAAACCACATGACTGCCTGTCACCCGTGACACTCCACTATGAGTATAAGACTGTAAATGTTTAAAACAAAAAACAGAGTTTCAAAAATACATAAATCAATAATATTTACATATTCTATTTCCTCTGTTAAAAACAAAAAAAGTTTGTTCATTATTGTTGTTTCTGGTCTTTGAAAATAATAAATTTTTTTAACTTGTTAAGTAAACACCTTAAAGAAAAATATGGTAAATAAAAACAACAAAAATATTGCCTAAAAAGTCAAATTGTAAACTACAGCTTGAAATACAAAAAACAACGAAAAATAAACCATTGACGGAAAAAAAGAATATAATGGGTCTTGCAAAATGCTGAAACAAACCACAATTTTGAGGGTTTTCTTACAAGTTCTGGTCACTGTAAATTGTAATCCAATAAAAATGGCATTTCTTTTCTGTTGTTTTTCTTTTTTTTGTACATTATATAGTAAAATTAATGGTGTATGTGACGCGCCCCTGGGGTCGGGGGTTACCCGTTACCGGGCTGCGGTTCTTCTCTTGGGTTGCCGCAGTGGCTTTGCCCGGTTCCGTGACCCCGGCGATGTCAATAAAGCTGGGGATGGGGATGATGGGAGTAGTTGTGGTGTGCGGCCAATATTAGCTGCCTTTGCGGGACTTCTTCTCTGGGGCGGATGATAACGCAGCTCAGATGGTACAGCTTTCCACAGGCAGAGTTCAGGCCCCAGGGAGGATGATGGAGGTAGTGCTCGCCTATGGCGGAAGGGCGCAAGGTTTCAAGCGCCGGCAGTGGTAGGACGACACAGACGGTGCAGTTCAAGTTCTTTTACTCATTGAAAACACACTGCCGTTGGAGTGTCGGGCTACGCTGTGATGGGCTTCAGCCGATTCCGGATACTTCGGAGGTTGAGGCCGGTGTTTCCTTCTGTGCTTCACCTTTCGACGGTTTCCCTCCACCCCAGGACCTGGGCCATGGAACAGGTCATGGATGCCTTCTGCACTCCTCGCGAACCCTGAGATCCCCCTTCTTTCCTAAGAACCCGGGTCGAGTCTCCAGCTATCCGTGCCTTTTCTTGCTTGTCGCTCTCTATCTGTTGTCCTCCTTCTGGTCCCAGGACAAATTCCTCCAGCCACCCGTCCCCAGGACCTCTCTCCTGCAGCCCTGATTCTCCATTCTCTCTCCTCAAACTGTCACTTCCTGTTTGTGTGTGTGAAACTGAACCTCAGTGTCTGTATATGTCGCCTTAAGCTACTTTCACACTTGCGTCATTTGGCAGCCGTAGCAATCCGCCGCTTTGGAAAACAGCACAATCCGTTAACGGATGTGCGCTGTTTCCCAAAGACTTGTATTAACGACGCATTGCGACGGATGGCCCTGCGTTGTATCTGCTGGCTGACGCTGCGTTACATCCGCCGGGCAGAAAGAACGCAGCATGTAGCGTTTTTCTGCGCTTCCCAGCGTCAAAAAAAACCGCAATGTGCAGGATTCCGTCGGCGTCCATCGTTTTTATAATGGAAGCCTATGGTGGCGGAATCCGTCTTCACACAACTGCGTATGCTCAGTTGAGTAAATCGCTGAAAAAAAAAGCTACAATGGATTGCGTTGTTTTGCAGGATCCGTCGCATCAGTTGTGCCACTATATGCAACGCATCCATTACATCCGTCACACAACGCAATGCGACGGATGCCGCACAACGCAAGTGTGAAAGTAGCCTTACACCTCATGTGTAGCTCCATCCTCCCAGATTGCTGAACTAGTGGGCAAGAGGTCCCATTCCTCCTGATGGCTACCCCGGCACCTACCTTAGACCAGTCCCAGAGAATGAGCCCTATATTATGTGTTGAATGAGTATATTGGTGGTTTACCGGTGATGACCTCCTCCGTATCCGAGATGAATACTACACCTCGGGTGAGGTGCAGTACACTGTGGCACCTGAAACCACAGGGGTGCCACATATGCGCAATACAATATCATATAAACAGTACTGCTGAAAAAAATTAAGGGAACACCAAAATACATAACTCTTGTTTAAGCGTTTCCTTTATTTTTTTGGGCAGTATATATAAATATGCTATATATATATATATATATATATATATTTATATATATATCAATAGTATATACACTATACTGAAAAGTATAAAAACGTGATCTATCTTGGAAGAAGGGAGGGATGGACGCTATTGAAAAAACAAAACAAATTGGCCGTCATGGTAGAGGGTTAATATAAAGCTCCCTAACACCGGCCATAGCTGTCTTCTTCTGACACTACTTCTTGTACACTGGTACTTGAGTCCATTTCTGGCTGACTTCCCAGAATTGACCCTTGGCTATTTTGACCTACGTATCTGCATTTATCATCCCATTCCTTGTCTAGCTGTCAGTGTCTACCAATCAGTGAAATTTGCTATATAGACATAGTATTAATTAGTGCTGTCTGCCCGCAGCCTCCTTTAGGTCCTCCAGATCAGGAGACCTTTTTTGTCATTGTCGTTCTCCTCTCTGACTAACAGATGAGTGTCCTGAAAAGGGGACACCACCTCGTATTAACTCCGAATTTCATAATGAAGAATTTGTAAATGGGTCATTAAAGCCGCACAACTCTTTTATGTCGCATATATATATATTTTTATTGTCCCATATTCTCGTAGCCTCAATTATGTTGTGAAGCAATAGAATTCATTTTGAGAAACATCTATAATTTCCAGGGTAGGACTTCATAAAACGTATAGGCTTGTTAGAACAAGTCATTAAAACCACATCCCCGCCCGCATACAATCTAGATTTCACTCAATAAATTAAAGTTTAACCTATTTTTAGCAACATTATTTCACCATTCTAAAACTGTTACCTCAATTTTGGATGAAAGCTCTGTTTCTTTCATACATACCGCAATTATTAATTTAAAGAATGCAAAATGGAGAAGTTGTACTATAGGATGGCAAAAACGAAAAGTAAAAATATTGGTGCGACGTTGGCTATAACTGTCACAAGTGTGTTGCAGCCTGCTGAGACCTCGGGGGGATCAGAGATTAGAAGGTCACAATGTTTGGTTGATCGTAGATCCGTTTAGGAATCCAATCATCGCTTATCCAAAGTAGGAGTGTATTTAATTCCATTCGGTGATGAAGGGGTTAAGATCTCTTTTCTATCCTGCTGAGATTGACTTGTAGCTGTTCTTTCAAAGTGGTCAGTTATAGAATGCGCTATAGCTGGCATAGGAGTGAGGAGTGAGTTTATATAATGGAATAGAGTGGCTGCAGCTGAGATTGACTTGTAGCTGTTAGGCGGGCTTTGCACGTTGCGACATCGCAAGCCGATGCTGCGATGTCGCACGCGATAGTCCCCGCCCCCGTCGCAGGTACAATATCTTGTGATAGCTGGCGTAGCGAAAATTATCGCTACACCAGCTTCACATGCACTCACCTGCCCTGCGACCGTCGCTCTAGCCGGCGACCCGCCTCCTTCCTAAGGGGGCGGGTCGTGCGGCGTCATAGCGACGTCACACGGCAGGGGGCCAATAGCGGCGGAGGGGCGGAGATGAGCAGGATGTAAACATCCCACCCACCTCCTTCCTTCCGCATAGCCGCCGGCGGCAGGTAAGCTGATGTTCCTCACTCCTGTGGCGTTATACACAGCGATGTGTGCTGCCGCAGGAGCGAGGAACTACATCGTACCTGTCGCTGCAGCATAATTATGAAAAAGTCGGAGCCTGCAAC
This sequence comes from Anomaloglossus baeobatrachus, assembly GCF_048569485.1. Taxonomy (NCBI): domain Eukaryota; kingdom Metazoa; phylum Chordata; class Amphibia; order Anura; family Aromobatidae; genus Anomaloglossus; species Anomaloglossus baeobatrachus. The sequence goes on from NC_134361.1 coordinate 188,243,957, forward strand.
GATGATACGATAACGACGCTTTTGCGCTCGTTAATCGTATCATCTAGCATTTACACACTACGATCTCGAAAGTGACGCCGGATGTGTGACACTTTCGATTTGACCCCATCGACATCGCACGTGCGATGTCGCAACGTACAAAGCCGCCCTTAATCTCAGCTGCAATCACACCCTTCCATTATATAAACTCACTCTTCACTCCTATGCCAGCTATAGCTCACTCTATACCTGACCACTTTGAATGAGTCTGGCTCTAGAGAAGCTGAGGTGTTGTTTCTGTTGTAGCCGAGATGCTTCGTGCTAGAGTAGCTGTGGAGAACTATTTCTTGTAACTTTCCACTGTTTGTATTACCTTCCTCATGTTGTTTATTGTAGTAGCTCTAGTCTTCACATTAATCAAGGTGAGTTTAGAACCTGCGAAGGCCTAGTCATGTGATGGTGCAGTGGGGAAAGGATCCGTCTAGGGACGTTAGGGAGTACAGGGATTAGCCTCCAGTAAGTGTTAGGAGGTGACCCCGCTCCCTTCTCGCTAGCACCAGGGCCTTCCATTGTATTGTTTCCCTAGTGTTACCTTTGTTTTGTGTCTCATACCTGGGGTCGTCTCCTCCCCGGCAAGACAATAACAGAGGTCAAACAGCTAAAAATTGTTTTATGCCATTGCTACCTTGCAATGGCACCATTGGATTGTTCAGATTGCAGATTCTGACACTCCGCTCGATGGTTTCTCAAGTGTCTGGGATCAATGCAGGCAGACTTGGGCATTGACTTGCTGTGTACTGATTCATAGGCAGGCTAGCAAGAAATAATTTCTGCTAATCTGCTTGCTCCATTAATCACATGTTATGGGGAGACCTATCAGATCTTATCCCTCCTATTTATGCTGGTAGAATCCTTCTACCTATGCCAGCTATAGTTTCTTCTATGTTGGGGGAGGGGTGGTGTCTCAGACTCTCTTTGTGCTTTTTGCTTGATGCGGTTGTGGGGTGTACTCTTGTTGTCTTGTACTTTCTTCCTGTTCTTGTTTTCCTCCTGAATCTCTTATTGTCTTATTCTGTGTGTGGGCGTGCTGTGTGACAGAGTTTTGTTTATTCCCTTGTCTGTCTTTTTCTGTGGTTTGAACACACTCCTGTCCTGTCTCTCTCTTGGGAAGGGGAATTAGATCAGGACTGATCAGGAGCAGGGCCAGGAAGGAGACTCAGGCCTCTCCACCATTAGGAGTATCCCTGAGAACAGTTTGAGGGACAGCTCAGGAGCCCGTTCCCCCCTATCCCAAAGTCATTGTGATAATTTGCAATAACATCGGGAATTTTAAGTATTTAATGTTTTTTTAATATATTTCTCAAACATATTATCTGCATGCCTATTTATTTCAAGCGCAGATCTGCTAATATAATTTAAGCATAATTAAATGTATCCACTATATGCAAAACAAGGGGTAGTTTTATGAGGATCCTGCTGCCAAAATAAATAGGGAAGATATAGCGCTGAGTTATTATCGTCAATTATGTAATTACATAGCCCTACATATATATTATATTTTCATATCTAAATTTCTGACTGGTGGAACAATACGACTGCCGATTGGTAAACTTTTCCCGATCGGTGGTCGTTTCAATGCCTGTTTACATAGTCAGGCAAAAGCAACTGATGCGCACGGAGCGATCTACTGTATATGTGAAGCCCCGCTAACGCTGTGTCGGTGCATTACCTTCAGGGACTCCACGCAGCTGGATCTGGTCACAGGTAGGAGATCTTCTTCTAGGATTGTCGTGACGCCACTCTCAGAATTGCGGTCAGTGGGGACCGCCACTGCAGATTAAGGGATGCCTGGGGCTGATGGTGGGTGCAGTCGGTTGTAATAGCCTCCTGAGAGTGAGGCAAGCCCCAGGGCCCTGTGTAGGTGTGTAGAACCACAAGGCGCAGAATAACTCCACACAAGCGAAATGTCTTTCAGGGGTTTTACTCACGGAAGGTGGCAGAGTGAGTAACCCGGGCGTAGCTGGGATGAACCAGGCTGGAACCAGGTGTCCTTCAGGCTGACTGATGAGGGTGACTACCGACTCGCCTTCCTTAGCCCTTCTGTGGTTTGTGGTAACCCCGACTTTTAGTCCCTATGGGGGTCACCCAGGGAAGTAACTGCTCCCCTCGTTTGGTTGCCGTTTGCTTGTCGCCTGGACCAGATCACTCCAGCTGCTTGCCTCCTGTGAACTATGGGCCCTAACTGTGGCTACGTGGCTGCGGCTTTTGTGGTGTTGTGGCGTGGGCTTTGAGGGCCCCACACCGGCAGGTTTAGCAAGGAAAGGTGGATCTATCCCCGCTCCGGGATCTGCCGCCCGTTTGGGCCTGGTAACTCCCTAGCAGTCTCCTTACTTCCCACTCCGTTGCTCTCTCTTTAGCTGAAGATGGATTTCGGGTAGCACTACTAGGTGACCGTTCTCCCCCGTCGGTAGCCACTGCGCGGACGCTGTCAGACTGCAACAGCCCCAGGGGTCTGCTCCTGACGTCTGCTCCTGACGTCTGCTCCCCCTGAACTGCACACTGAACTGGCTCACTGCTCCTCCTCTCCTGTTCTTGCCTACGCCACCTAGCAACCAGGCTCTCCACCACACCCCTTGAGTGGAGATGGAGGCTTTACCCCCTCCACTATTCCAGTGGAGGTGAAGGCTTTGCCCCCTCCTGGGATCCCCAGGGGTCCTCTCAAAGGTACATGTGTCAGACCTGATCACTATGCGCCTGTGTAGTCACACCTCGGTCAGCCTTCTGGATTACCTGTATTGTACTGTCCCCAGCATGGGTGCAGTACTCAGTGGTGCCTGACCAGGTCAGGGGCGCCACATTCCCCCTTAGTTATCACCAGCACGTCCTCGGGCTGCAAGACAACATTTTAAAATGCGTAAAACAGTAAAACATGGTAAAACATTTTAAAACCACCAGGTACCATACATCACCACCCTCCACCCACAAGTCCGTTAACCCACCCAAAACCCTCTCACGTTGGCCGCGCCTTCAGCCACTTCTGGCAGGATGTAGAGGCGGCCTCCATGGGCTGGTGGTTTCAGGGTATACCTGGCCTGGTGGATCCGCGCCTTCAGCCTCTTCTGGCAGGATGTAGAGGCGGCCTCCACAGTTGGTGCTGACCAGGTACCCTCTTTGTGGTGGAGAGCCAGGCCCCATAAACAGGCGTGCTCTCTGGTTGCAGGTGAGCCAAGGCCCCATAAACGGACGTGCTCCCTGGTTGCAGACGAGCCAGGCCCCTAAACAGGCTGGCTCTGGTGGTGGTACCCTCTGGTGTAACTATTTACACTGCGAGAGTTTGTGGCTATAGCCAGTTCATAGCCTTAAGGTTTATGGGTTTCTCACATTAGTTTATGTGGGCACATACTTAAACTTGGAAACGTTGCAAACTGGTCAAAACTGTAACTTGCTGTACTTTACTTTGCTTCAAACAGATTCCTCCTCACCAGGGCTTGGGCCTTTAGGGCTGCGGCACCTGTTGGTTTCTCGATCTCTTTCATCGTCCGTGGTGGTCTCATCAGTAGGTTCTTTGTCTTTTCTTTCTCTATCTCCGTCTTCTTCTACACCACGACAAAGTGGGCCTCTAACCTGGGATTTGGCTCTTCTCAAAAACCGTTTCTCCTCCAAGTCTCTGGCCGTGACTTCATCTTTATTCTCTGGAGACTGCGGTGCAGGGGAAAACTTGGTCCTACTACGGCGCCGTGTCTTGCGGGCTGGATTCTGCTGGGTTGCTGCTTCACTGTTTGCAGGCTCCCAGGTGAGGTTGCTGGACAAATCTTCCTCTTCATCCCAGCGAGAATATGGCAACATCTCTGGCTCTGGGCATGGATCCACTGCTGATGGCTCCGGGGTCAGCTCCTCAGCCTCCTGGCCTCCTCTCCCCCTTAGTTCTTCTGAGCACTCCTTTGGTGGCAGCGCTGGGGATGAGTGTTCATCAGCTGGCCCGGGCGGTGGACTTTTTGGCGTGGATATCTCCAGAGTCTTCTGAGGGGTATGCGGAGGGAGCAGACACCGGTCCACCACCTCCTTTGGGAACTGGGCCTCTAGGTCAGCCTTCAGCTTCTGGTATTCGGGGTCCTCCCCCAGCGTAGACTGCCTAGCAGGGACCTCCTTGGACTGGGGAGCGGTGTCTGCTCTGGCCTTGCAGGCCGGGGTAAATGGTGATACAATCTTATCTTGGCGGGCCGCGCCTGGCATGGCGGCGGCCTGGTCTTGGCGGGCCGCGTCTGGCATGGCGGCGGCCTGGATCAGCGTCGCTGTTACAGCTGGCGTCTTAGCGGGCACCGCTACTATGGCCGGTTCTTGGCGGGCCAGGCAGGGCATCGCTGCGGCGGCCTGGATCGGCGTCGCTGTCGCGGCCTGGATTGGCGTCGCAGCTGCGATGGGATCTGTGCAGGCTGGGCTGGGCGTCGCTGCAGCGATCTGGGCTTGGCGGGCCGCACCGGACGTGGCTGCGGCCTGGTTCAGCGTCGCCGCGGCGGGCGCCTCTTCAGGGACTACGGGCGTGGCAGCAGGGGTCGGGGCACTCGTGCTGGCAGGGGCAACACTGGACTCACCCATCGGTAGCAGCATCGGGGTCTGAGTCATCACCGCTCGGTCTGGCACTCGTCGCGTGGCCCTCTCCTCGTAGGCCTGAACCGCCGTAGCCATCCCCAGAAGCTCCTTACGTCCCTCGCTGAGCTGCCGTAGAACCCTGGTTTCTAGTTGGTCGCAGCACTGAGCAAGCTCTCGGGCCCACCAGGCAGCGGAGCCTGGCTCGGGGTCTCTGCATCCAGACGCCATTTTCTCTGCGTCTCTTTCCTCTAACAGCAGACTTCTGGCTTCCTTTCTGTCCCGACGTCTCTGAACGCTTCCGCTCTCATCACTTGCGAGGTCAGAACTCTGCAGGGGATCTCTGGGTAGCCACACCTCTTCGTGGGCGGTAACTTCTTCCAGCGCGGGCTGCTGTTGTTTTTCAGCGCGCTTTTCATGGTGGCAATATGGCGGCGCTTCCAATTTTTCAAGCGGACCGCCCAGGCACATGGTCACCTGTCTGAACAGGTCTAGTCCTTATCCTGTTCGTGACGCCAGATGTGAAGCCCCGCTAACGCTGTGTCGGTGCATTACCTTCAGGGACTCCACGCAGCTGGATCTGGTCACAGGTAGGAGATCTTCTTCTAGGATTGTCGTGACGCCACTCTCAGAATTGCGGTCAGTGGGGACCGCCACTGCAGATTAAGGGATGCCTAGGGCTGATGGTGGGTGCAGTCGGTTGTAATAGCCTCCTGAGAGTGAGGCAAGCCCCAGGGCCCTGTGTAGGTGTGTAGAACCACAATGCGCAGAATAACTCCACACAAGCGAAATGTCTTTCAGGGGTTTTACTCACGGAAGGTGGCAGAGTGAGTAACCCGGGCGTAGCTGGGATGAACCAGGCTGGAACCAGGTGTCCTTCAGGCTGACTGATGAGGGTGACTACCGACTCGCCTTCCTTAGCCCTTCTGTGGTTTGTGGTAACCCCGACTTTTAGTCCCTATGGGGGTCACCCAGGGAAGTAACTGCTCCCCTCGTTTGGTTGCCGTTTGCTTGTCGCCTGGACCAGATCACTCCAGCTGCTTGCCTCCTGTGAACTATGGGCCCTAACTGTGGCTACGTGGCTGCGGCTTTTGTGGTGTTGTGGCGTGGGCTTTGAGGGCCCCACACCGGCAGGTTTAGCAAGGAAAGGTGGATCTATCCCCGCTCCGGGATCTGCCGCCCGTTTGGGCCTGGTAACTCCCTAGCAGTCTCCTTACTTCCCACTCCGTTGCTCTCTCTTTAGCTGAAGATGGATTTCGGGTAGCACTACTAGGTGACCGTTCTCCCCCGTCGGTAGCCACTGCGCGGACGCTGTCAGACTGCAACAGCCCCAGGGGTCTGCTCCTGACGTCTGCTCCTGACGTCTGCTCCCCCTGAACTGCACACTGAACTGGCTCACTGCTCCTCCTCTCCTGTTCTTGCCTACGCCACCTAGCAACCAGGCTCTCCACCACACCCCTTGAGTGGAGATGGAGGCTTTACCCCCTCCACTATTCCAGTGGAGGTGAAGGCTTTGCCCCCTCCTGGGATCCCCAGGGGTCCTCTCAAAGGTACATGTGTCAGACCTGATCACTATGCGCCTGTGTAGTCACACCTCGGTCAGCCTTCTGGATTACCTGTATTGTACTGTCCCCAGCATGGGTGCAGTACTCAGTGGTGCCTGACCAGGTCAGGGGCGCCACATATATTAGCCCATTTTTCGTTTATTCCTCCCCTTCTTCTTAACTTTTTTTATTTTTCTGACAATATAGCCACATGAGGGCTTGTTTTTTTGCGAAACAAGGTGTACTTTTGAATGAAACCATTAATTTTACAATATACAGTGGAACCTTGGATGGCGAGCATATTTGGTTCCGGGACTGTGCTCTTAAACCAAGTTACTCTTATATCAAAGCGAATTTTCCCATAGGAAATAATTGAAACAGACAATTCGTTCCACAACTCAGAAATATTTACTGTATTTATACAAACTTATTACAGTAATACAAAATAATGTACTGTATTCATATAACATTATTATAGTACACTAATACAAAATACTGTACAGTAAAAACATGTAAAACAAATTAAACTGCGAATTAGTTTCCAATAGAATTGTTGGAGTGCGGGAGGCACAGTATAAGCAATGGGCTATGCTGGTTAGCCAAAAGAAAGTAATACTGTATCCACAAATGCAAATTGATAGAAATGTTATATAGTATATACTGTACTGTGCAATGGTATACTCTATACAGTAAACAGTATACCACTAGAACGGGTCAGAATGCGGAAAAAGGACGGAACCGGAAGTGTGCACGGTGAGTATTTGCTCTTATTGCAAGTCATTGCTCTTAAACCAAGTTACAAATTTTTAAAAACCTTAGCTTGTTTTGCAAAATGCTCTCAAACCAAGTAAAGGCCGCTTTACACGCAACGACATAGCTCACGAGATGTCGTTGGGGTCACGGAATTCGTGACGCACATCCGGCCTCGTTAGAGACGTTGTTGCGTGTGAAACGCACAAACAACCGTTATCGATCAAAGTTACTCACCTAATCGTTGATACGCTGTCCATTTCCCAAATATTGTTGCTGTTGCAGGACGCAGGTTGTTCGTCGTTCCTGCGGCAGCACACATCGCTACGTGTGACACCGCAGGAACGAGGAACTACACCGTACCTGAGGCCGCCGTCAATGAGGAAGGAAGGAGGTGGGCGGGAAATTCCACCCGCTCATCCCCGCCCCTCCGCTTCTATTGGACATCTGCCATGTGACGTCGCTGTGACGCCGCACGAACCGCCCCCTTAGAAAGGAGGCGGTTCGCCGGTCACAGCGACGTCGCAGGGAAGATAAGTCCGTGTGACGGGTGTAAGCGATGTTGTGCGACACGGGCAACGATTTGCCCGTGACGCACAACCGACGGGGGCGGGTACGCTCGCTAGCGATATCGATAGCGATATCGCAGCGTGTAAAGTGCCCTTTACTGTTAAACCAATGTTCCACTGTAATGTACTGGAAAACAGGGAAAAAAAATCCAAGTGTGGTGAAATGGCAAAATAGTGAAATTCCACATGTGTTTTCCGTTTGTTATTTACCATATTCACCATATGCTACAAGTGACCTGACGGTAGGATTCTCCAGGTCAGTATGAGTACGTAGATAGCAAACATGTATAATTTATATTTTATTTAATCTGTGAAAAAAAAATTCAGAAATTTTGTAAAAAAAAATAAAAAGATAAATGTTTTGGCGCCATTTTCCGATATTTGTAATTTTTTTTATATCTTGGGCTGTGTACCAGCTTATTTTTTGTGCCCTAAGATGACGTTTTTTATTGATGCTATTTTTGGGTAGAAGTAATATTTTCATCGCCTCTTATTGTACTTTTGTGGGGACCCCCAAAAAAACGTAATTTTGGAGTTTTGAATTGTTTTTTCACTTTGTTGTTTACTGATTGTATTAATTTATTTTATTTTGATAGATCGGGTATTTCTGAATTCGGCAATACCAAATATGTGTATTTTATTGTTATTATTAATATTATTATTATTACTAGAAGGTGGCCCGATTCTAACGTATCGGGTAGTCTAGAATGTGTATATAGGTTAGCAGATTGAATAATAAGGTAATGAATGGACTGGATGGGTTGGGTGTAATTTAGTATTCTTATAATTGTTTATTGGTTTTGTGTGTGTGTGTTCAGTGTATACATGCAGGGGGCGGAGTGCGGGGGGGCGGAGCCGAGCGGGGTAATGTTTGCTGTGGGCGGAGTGCAGGGGGGGTGGAGCCGAGCGGGGCCATGGCGCTGAGGACATCAGTGCTGGGGACTGCATGGCTGGGGACAAGTGACTATTCGTGTGTGAGTGTGTGTGTGTGTGTGAGTGTTTGTTCAGTGTATACATGCGGAGTGTGGAGTGCGGGGGGGCGGAGCCGAGCGGGGTAATGTGTGCGAGGGGCGGAGGCGAGCAGTGGGTATGTGTTGGCTGGGTTCCCGGTGTGGGCTCCTGGGGTTGCAGCACTCACCGGAAAGTCAGGGCTCGTGTGGGTGCGGGGAAAAGTGTCGGGCGTGTGTGTGTGTTCGTTCAGTGTCTACATGCGGGTGGAGTGCGGGAGGTGGAGCCGAGTGGCGTAATGTGTGCGGGGGGCGGAGGCGAGCGGTGGGTATGTGTCGGCTGGGTTCCCGGTGTGAGCTCCTGGGGGTGCAGTCACCGGGGAGTCGGGGCTCCGTGTGGGTGCGGGGAAAAGTGTTGGGCTTCATCCTGTCGGACCGTAGTTCGGCCTGTTCAGTTAGCTGAGCCGTTGGTCGCAGGCTCTTTAGCGCGCGCAGTGTGGCGATGGTTGTCACTGCAATGACGTCATTTTGGAGCAAGACAGACAGAATAAGGCAATTATATATATGGATTGTTTTATTTTCAATGGGGCAAAAGGGGAGTGATTTGAACTTTTCTGTTTTGTTTTGTTTTTATTTTTTTCTCACTTTTTATTGTTTTTACTACTTAAAGCTGTGATTGTTGGATCGCTTGTGCTGTACACTGCAGTGCATCAGCACCGCTGTGTATAGCAGAAATGATGACTTCCTATGAATGGCGGCTCGTTGACTTCACAGGACATTCGGCATGACAGACACAGGGGTCATCAGCTGACCCCCATCTATCATGACAACCCATCAGCACAATCGCAGGGCCACCGATGGGAGTGGGGAATGATACCCTCCTCATTAGCGCATGGTAAATCCCGCTGTCAGAGATTGACAGCGGGATTTAACATGGTAACAGAATTCCAATAGAAGTGTTTGCAGAGAGGGTAAGTACATAATCTTCATGAAACTGGAAACTATGGGAAAAACTATTTCTTGTAAACTACTGGTTTAGATTCCATTTAATCCAGACTATTAGGCTATGTGTAGAGATGAGTGGATCAGGCATAATTTGAGTTTACCTTTTTGAGCAGATTTTCCAGGGAAATTTAAAGAGAGAATTTAATGTTTCTGTCACACTAAGTATGGGGAAGTAACAAGCGGATGGCAAAAGGGAAGGGAAACCCTGTGTCTAGAGAAGGGGGAGATGGTGACCCCTGACCAAAACTACTGCTGGTCCCTGGGGTCCCTCACCAACCTAGATAGGTTTCGAATCTATGCGCCAAACCAGATACCTGTCCCTAAATATCCCTAGTACTGGATCCCAAATAGGGAACAGGTGAGATGAGCTCTTCATCACTAGACACTAAAGAAGAAACAAGGAGGACACATATGGAAAAAGCATGAACTACTTATCTACAGATGACTCAGGCATAAGTTCAGCATAGCTTCACCAATGATACCACTTATGAGTACAAGCCACCTGCTTGCAACCAGAGCTAGAATGAACTGAATAATATCACCAGCACAAGTCCAGTGAAGATGGGAGTATTTAAGCACATGGGAAATACTGATAATAATCAGCAGCTGGATGGAAGGAGGGCTCCACTGAATCCTAAAGGGGAAGAGATGAAAACCCAGCAGTAAAGCTACCTAGTACAATGAATAGTAACAGCAGGAACAATAGAAAGTTAGGGATCATTTTGTTCAGCCAAACGCTGTGACCTTCTATTGACAGAAACTATATGACTGTCTGTCACCCATGACACACCTGTGACAGTTCCTTATGCTCTGGGAGGGTTCTACGGAAGTGCAGAAAAGATTACGATGTCATGATGGGTGTCGTGACCTAGGCCAGATGTATTGTTTCTTTGTTCAGTGATTCAAGAGAAGTTAACCATTGTTTTATGTCAGACTAACCAGAGCCCTATTTTGTGTTCAATGTGTATTGCCACAGCCCTTTAGCTTACTTAATTCATAAGAAAATTGTGCAGTCAAATTGAACTAATGACCAATGAGATAACATCCATCTCCCATCAATCCTCTAAGACCCAGTACCGTGAAATGAGAACTGAGTATAAAAAGGGCCTTGCTCCTGTCACCAGGGTCATTCATATTCACAGGACTTCAGCCTAGGATCCACAGTTCCAGCTAGATCACAGAACTGCTTGAAAATTAATTAATTCTACAGGACTTCAGCCTAGGATCCATGGTTCCAGCTGGAGGATCACAAAACTGCTTTACTTCTTTCATTCTACAGGTCTTCAGCCTAGGATCCACGGTTCTAGCTGGAGGATCACAGAACTGCTTGAAAATTAGTTCATTATACAGGACCAGCCTAGGATCCATGATTCCAGCTGGAGGATCACAAAGTTGCTTTGCTTCTTTCATTCCACAGGACTTCAGCCTAGGTTCCACAGTTCCAGCTGAAAGATCATAGAACTGCTTCACTTCTCAACGCTGAGCCCACTAATTCACTGAAGAACTCAAGATGAGACAATTCGGTCACCTGACTACATATCTTGCTGTGCTTGGTCAGCTTTCTAAACTTGCATTTATCTCCTCTAAGTGGGTGCTCACCAAAACCGCGGTGCTGCTGGCTGAGATAGTTGGCCATGGAGGCCGGGAAGTCACGAAGATTCTAATCCCTGGCGGGCCAGCGGGAGGGTGAGACTCTGTCGCTTATACCATCTTGTGTTCTTGCTGGGCATGTATGATGTTTTTTCCTGTTGGTGAACCAATAAAGTCTTACCAATATGTGGTTCCCTCACATTGTGTTGTCTGAATAGTGTTCTGCCCACGGGAAAGAAGTGCGAGCGTTCAGTGGGATGAGCCCTGGTCCGTGCGGTCTTTCTGAAGACAGCCAGACCTGCGCACTAGGGCATCAACTGACCCTCAAGTCTTCACAGCTCCACTTTTCTGGTACTGTAAAACACTGCTTTTTTCTGCAGAAGTGTAAGCAAGCCCTTAGGGATGATCTTATCCGTTATTACAAGTCTTGAATAAACTCTAGTGTTTTACCCTCTGGTTTGACGCAAGTTCTCAATCTCCTCACATTAAGATGCTGAGGACAATCTCAGAGACTCTGTAACAAAATCAATATAAATTTGACAGACTATAATAATGATTTGCTCAAAATGTCATTGAGGCTCCCTCGGGTGATATATGTACTACAGCCTGTGTGGTAAGTGTGTAGAGAGACATGCCCCACTGTCTGCGGGAATGATAACGTCCAACTGTAAATTTATGCCTCCATGTCCAAGGGAAATAATAGAAGTACAGAACAAAACGACACAAACTTCTGGGAAAAGACCCCCCCAGAATTGTTATTCTATGGTAAATGCAAGTATTTACGGAAACAAACATGGTCATTTGATGCCAATTACCAAAGGTGAATGAAAAGATTTGCAGAAACCTGGTCCACTGGCCATGTCGGTAGCCCGTGCAACCTTCCCGGACTACTGCAAATTTCCTCCTACCTGTTGGCATCCCCAGAGAGGGACCATAGTTGTGCCATTACGTTACGTTCATGGTGGCTTACTGGTTTGCACTGTTGCTTTGCAACACTGAGGTCCGGGGTTGAAACCCCACATTTGCAAGGAGTTTGTATGTTCTCTTTGTGTTTGCGTGGGTTTCCTCCAGGTTCCATGTTCTTAGATTATGAGTCCCAATGGAGACAGCAATGCTGTAATCTGTAAAGCAATATGGAATTAATAGTGCCGTAAATAAAAGTGACTCTACAATTCAGAAGAAGTGGCAAGTTAGAGGAGTTTCGTGGAACTCTAGCCCTGAGGCCACCAACTACCAATTTGGCCGCTATCGCAGGCTCCTGAAAATATTTTTGCTCAACTCTCCCAAATATCCAAAGGGCTCAATTCATCAAGATCAGGGTTATTCACGCTGGCCTTGATGAGGTGTTGTGCACGCTCCTTCATGAATCTGGAGCATCTGAAAAGAGTGGCGTGCACTTCCGTGCGCTATCCGTGCGCTACGCCTGGAATCTCACTATAGTCAGGAGTGAGATCTTTTCTGTACAGATATTTTGTGACTTTTGGCATTTTCCCTCTGGTTTCTCTCAGCTCTGACAAAATGGGTGCAGCTGGGGCAGGATGAGAGCGAGATGCCGCAACCCGTCTATTTAATGACAAGCTATGGCATCTCACCCTCGTCTGTCCCAGCTCAACCCATTTTGTCAGAGCTGGTAGAAACTGGAGTGAAATAGTCAAAAGTCCCAAAATGAAGGCTTTTCAAAGCTTTTACTCTAGATTTCTAGCACGAATACTTTGATGAATCGAACCCATAGTCTTTGATCAACTTTTCCAAGCTTGTTATTTCTCTGAAACACCATAAGATCAAATGACTAGTCTAAAACAGGACCTTGGCAGTTTCTAAAACGCACAGAAATAAGAATTCTCAAGCATGGAGAACAGGGCATGTCGTTTGCGGCTTTTAAAAAGCACAGAGATAAGACCTGTCAGGAGCAGGGCAGGTCCTTGGCGGCTTCTAAAATGCACAAAGATAACACTTGTCAAGTATGGGGAGCAGGACAGGTCCTCGGCGGCTTCTAAAATGCTAGAGATAAGATTTGTCAAGCATGGGGTGCAGGACAGGTCCAAGGCAGCTCAAATGACTAGTCTAAAACAGGACCTTAGCGGTTTCTAAAACGCACAGAAATAAGACCTGTCAAGCATGGAGAACAGGGCATGTCCTTGGCGGCTTTTAAAAAGCACAGAGATAAGACCTGTCAAGCATAAAAATCAGGGCGGGTCCTCGGAGGCTTCTAAAATGCACAAAGATAAGACTTGTCAAGTATGGGGAGCAGGACAGGTCCTCGGCGGCTTCAAAAATGCACAGAGATAAGACCTGTCAAGCATGGGGATCAGGGCGGGTCTTCGGAGGCTTCTAAAATGCTAGAGATAAGATTTGTCAAGCATGGGGATCAGGGCGGGTCCTCGGCGGCTCATAAAATGCTACAGATAAGATTTGTCAAGCATGGGGTGCAGGACAGGTCCAAGGCAGCTCAAATGACTAGTCTAAAACAGGACCTTAGCGGTTTCTAAAACGCACAGAAATAAGACCTGTCAAGCATGGAGAACAGGGCATGTCCTTGGCGGCTTTTAAAAAGCACAGAGATAAGACCTGTCAAGCATAAAAATCAGGGCGGGTCCTCGGAGGCTTCTAAAATGCACAAAGATAAGACTTGTCAAGTATGGGGAGCAGGACAGGTCCTCGGCGGCTTCAAAAATGCACAGAGATAAGACCTGTCAAGCATGGGGATCAGGGCGGGTCCTCGGCGGCTTCTAAAATGCTAGAGATAAGATTTGTCAAGCATGGGGTGCAGGACAGGTCCAAGGCAGCTTCAAAAATGCACAGAGATAAGACCTGTCAAGCATGGGAATCAGGGCGGGTCCTCGGCGGCTTCTAAAATGCTAGAGATAAGATTTGTCAAGCATGGGGTGCAGGACAGGTCCAAGGCAGCTTCTAAAATGCACAGAGATAAGACCTGTCAAGCATGGGGAGCAGGGCGGGTCCTCAGGGGCTTCTAAAATGCACAGAGATAAGATTTGTCAAGCATGGGGTGCAGGACAGGTCCAAGGCAGCTTCTAAAATGTACAGAGATAAGATTTGTCAAGCATGGGGTGCAGGACAGGTCCAAGGCAGCTTCTAAAATGTACAGAGATAAGATTTGTCAAGCATGGGGTGCAGGACAGGTCCAAGCCAGCTTCTAAAATGCACAGAGATAAGACCTGTCAAGCATGGGGATCAGGGCGGGTGCTCGGCGGCTTCTAAAATGCTAGAGATAAGATTTGTCAAGCATGGGGTGCAGGACAGGTCCAAGGCAGCTTCTAAAATGCACAGAGATAAGACCTGTCAAGCATGGGGAGCAGGGCGGGTCCTTGGGGGCCTCTAAAATGCACAGAGATAAGATTTCTCAAGCATGGGGTGCAGGACAGGTCCAAGGCAGCTTCTAAAATGTACAGAGATAAGATTTGTCAAGCATGGGGATCAGGGCGGGTCCTTGGGGGCCTCTAAAATGCACAGAGATAAGATTTCTCAAGCATGGGGTGCAGGACAGGTCCAAGGCAGCTTCTAAAATGTACAGAGATAAGATTTGTCAAGCATGGGGTGCAGGACAGGTCCAAGGCAGCTTCTAAAATGCACAGAGATAAGACTTGTCAAGCATGGGGAGCAGGGGGGGTCCACGGCAGCTTATAAAATGAACAGAGATAAGACCTGTCAAGCATGGGGAGCAAGGCAGGTCCTAGGCGGCTTCTAAAATGCACAGAGATAAGACTCGTCTAGCATGGGGTGTAGGGGGGGTCCTCGGCGGCTTCTACAATGCACAGAGCTAAGATTTGTCAAGCATGGGGTGCAAGGACAGGTCCAAGGCAGCTTCTAAAATTCACAGAGATAAGACCTGTCAAGCATGGGGAGCAGGGCGGATCCTCGGCGGCTTCTAAAATGCACAGAGATAAGACCTGTCAAGCATGGGGAGCAGGGCGGGTCCTCGGGGGCTTCTAAAATGCACAGAGATAAGATTTGTCAAGTATGGGGTGCAGGACAGGTCCAAGGCAGCTTTTAAAATGCACAGAGATAAGACCTGTCAAGCATGGGGAGCAGGGCGGGTCCTCGGGGGCTTCTAAAATGCACAGAGATAAGACCTGTCAAGCATGGGGAGCAGGGCAGGTCCCCAGTGGGGAAAGAAGCCACCGGAAACCCGCTTTAGACTAGTCATATGAGATGCATAGTCTCTTAACGTCTTTTCAAAGCTTCTCTAAAATGCGAAACGGTTTCATTGTAAAACATACAAGGTTGCAATAACAAAGCCAGTGTTTGCTTCATGATGCCAAGGTTTGGGGTACATGGATCAGCGTCAGGTTCCCTTTAATTCCATTACAAGGTTAAGGTTCTGGAATCATATTTCTATATACACAGCTTATGTACCAGATCTATAGTGTCGCGGGCGGAGGAGGGGACGCTGTGCTCACCCACTGCTCGGGTCCGGCTGCTGCTGCTGCTTGGTGGTGGCTCGAGCGGTGGGCCGGATCCCGGGGACTCGAGCGGCGTTCCTCGCCCGTGAGTGAAAGGGGGTGGTTTGGGTTTAGGGATATTGTCCATGACGCCACCCACGGTTGTGGTGAGATTGGTGACACCACCGCTGCTCTGGATGGGGATCCCGGGAGCGATGACAGGGAGCAGCTTGGATGTTGGTTCTCCCCTCCGTGGGTAGGGGGTTGGTTGTCCCGGGGCCTGTTGAGGAGTAGGGATGATGGCAGGCGGGTTACGGGGCCTGGCGAGGTGCAGGGTCGCGGGGGCAGTGCTGTGCCGCACGGCACGTAGGTACTCACTCAGCCAGTAACGAATACACAGTCTCCGGTAAAACAAACGGCTGGATGGACGGGTCCCACAGACGGCTGCGGTGTTTCTCCTCCCGGCAGGTTGATGGTGACTGCCTTTCCCTGCACCTGTTTAGCGTGTACGGTTCCAATGGGTTCCCACCGGTAACCCGCTCCCCAGCTTGGATGGGTGCTGAAGGAGCCCTTTTGCCCGCAGGCTCTGGCCCTGGGAACTTTAGCCTTGGCGGTGACTGTGTTTCCCTTCACGGTTTGAGCTGTCGCCTTCTATCGGGACTTGGCTGCTGGGAAACCCCGGAGGTTCCCTTCGCTGACGGATTTGACAATTTCAAAGGCGACTCCTAGCCTTGTCGGGGTCCGTAAGCCCTGCCGGATGGTGCTGGCTTCTCTTTGTTCACCGGTCCGGTACCGCCGGGCCACCGCCCGTCCACGGTCCTTACGGTTCACTCCAATCGGCCTCTCCTGCAGACGGTCACCACCGTCTGCCAACCTTGCTGTACTGTCCGGGCCACACACCCGGACCGTTTTCTGTCTGCTCCTCTACCACTTCACTTCCTTTCACTTCCAAACTGAACTCTCATCTCCCTCCTTTTCCCGCCTCCAGGACTGTGAACTCCTCGGTGGGCGGGACCAACCGCCTGGCCCACCCCCTGGTGTGGACATCAGCTCCTGGAGGAAGGCAACAAGGATTTTATGTTTGGCTTTGGTGTGCCTAACCGGCGTGTGGGGTGTGTTGGTGTAGTACCTGTGACGACCTGGCTTGTCCAAGGCGCCACAATAGCACGACCGATACAGCACCTGATGAAGCGCGGTGACTATGGGGTTTCTCAGGTTGTCATTGTGTTTGCTGATTTGCTACTTTTATCTAGAAATGTGAAAGAACCTGTGACACAGGTGCCTGATGCATGAACATATCCTTTAATTTAAAGATATTTTGAGCTGAAAGATAAAAATTTAAGGAAAATTAATTTGTTTATTCCGAGGATTAAAACTACTTTTAAGGCCCCTTCACACGTAAGTGCCAAACACTAACGTTTTGTAGGCTTTCTTGTGCATCATCTTTAGAAGAGGCTTCCTTCTGGGATGACAGCCATGCAGACCAATGTGATTCAGTGTGTGGCATATGGTCTCAGCACTAACGGGCTGTACCCCCACCCATGTAACCTGCAGCAATGCTGGCAGCTCTCATACATCTATTTTGAAAAAAAGACTTCTGGATATGACGCTGAGCACGTGCACTTAGATTTTTTGTCTGATCATGGTGAGGCCAGTTCTGAGTGGAACCTGTCTTGTTATACTGCTCTATGGTCTTGGCCACCGTGCTGCAGATTAGTTTCAGGGTATTGGCAATCTTCTTCTAACTTGGCCATCTTTCTTTTTTTGAGATCCTCAGAGAATTCTTTCCCATGAGGAAACATGTTGAATTTCCAGTGCCCAGTATGAGAGAGTGTGTGAGAGAGAACACCAAATGTAACACCCCTGCTCCCCATTCACACCTGAGACCTTGCAACTAGAGATGAGAGATCTCACAGATACCCGGGACATGTGGGTCCCTGCTACATTTTTTCAAAAATCCGGATCTGCTCCAGAATCCAGTACCCATATAAGTCTATGGGGACCACAATTCGGTGATTAAAAATGTTGGTGGAAGGGATGGGGGGATAGGAACGCATGCGGTGTACTCACCAAGGCTCCGTGTCATGACGTCAAGCTGCTTCCAGGTCACACATTCACTTCCGGTGCTGTGTGTGTCTAGATCATGCACTAACAATAAAAGTAGATGCTAGAATGTATGAGTTCCTTCCAGGTATGACGTAATTTGTCACATGATAGGGGTGCGTGTTCAAAATGCAGCCCGATGTTTTCCAGACAGAATAAACTTTCTTTTTCTAAGTCCTTGTGGGCATGGTTTTGCTTTTAATAGAAGCGGCGGTCTGTGGGTAAGACCCCTAGATGGGGGGCCCCCCTTGCATGCTTATAGTGGACAAGAGGATTCATGAACCAGGATACTCAGGATGACCAGATCTCTGTGCCCGCTTACACAGAGGAGTGCTGCACATCTATTCATGAACCAGGGGGATCAGGATGAGTAGATCTCTGTGCCCGCTCACACAGACGATTGCAAATCAAGTCATGAACCTGAAGGCTCAGGTTGAGCAGATCTGTTCACCTGAGCCTCCAGGTTCATGAGACATGCAGCACTCCTCTATTAGCAGGCTCAGAAATCTTCTCATCCTGAGCCTCCTGGTTCATGAAAAGATGTGCAGCACTTTAACAGTGATAGTGCCGGCAGGAGGGTGCAGACTGCACTGCCCGATCCCCGGTCGGCACTGTCAGTGTTAGGCCTGCAACACACATCCGTGCCTCCGGTACATGTTTGGTACGTTTTTGCACGTACCGGAGACACGTTGACCAATGTTACCCTATGGTAGATTGCACACACACGTAAAATCACACGGAACGTGTGTCCGTGTGGTTAGTACGTGTGTGCGTTTTCCCACACGGCCGACATGTCCAATCACAGCCGCCAATGGGCAGGTATATACTGTGTAGTAAAATAAATAATTAATTTAAAAAAAACGACGTGCGGTCCCCCCAATTTTGATACCAGCCAGGGTAAAGCCATACGGCTGAAGGCTGGTATTCTCAGGATGGGGATCTCCACGTTATGGGGAGCCCCGCAGCCTAAAAATATCAGCCAGCAGCTGCCCAGAATTGCCGCATCCATTAGATGCGATAGTTCTGGAACTCTACCTGGCTCTTCCCAATTTGCCCTGGCGTGTTGGCAATCGGGGTAATAAGGAGTTAATGGCAGCAACCCATAGCTGCCACTAAGTCCTAGATTAATCATTGCAGGCGTCTATGAGACACCCCCAATGATGAACCTGTAATTTAAAGGTAATAAACACACACAACGAAAAATTCTTTATTTGCAATAAAAAAACACTAGAAATACCCTCGTTCACCACTTTATTAAGCCCCAAAAACCCATCCATGTCCGGCGTAATCCACGGAGGTCCTGCGTCGCTTCCAGCTCTGCTACATGAAGGTGACAGGAGCTGCAAAAGAACCCTGCCGCTCCTGTCAGCTCCACGCAGCAACTGAGGTGAGTAGCGTGATCAGCGATGATGTCACTCAGGTTACTCGCGGCCACCGCTGGATCCTCCAACTGTGAAAGCAAGTCGCCCAAGTGACAGCGATGAAGTCACAGGTGAGTTGCGGTCCCTGGGGGAGGACTCCAGCTGGCCGCGGGTAGCCTGAGTGACGGCAGCGCAAATTGCGCTGCTCACCTCAGTCACTCAGGGGATTAGCGGTCACCGGTGAGTCCTTCACGGGTGACCGCTAATCAGTACGCGACACCCAGACAGAGCCGCGGTATGACAATGAAGTCGGGTGAAGTTCACCCGAGTTCATTCTCATTGCGCAACTCTGTCTGCTGTCAGCCGACATGTATCAACGACATTGAGCATCACACACGGATCATTTCACACGGACATTACATGTACGCATACACAGCCATTCCACACGCACACACGGCTAGCATACGCCATCACACGGATGTCATACGTACCGGAGAAGCGCTCATAAAAAAACGGAACACGGACCCGAAAAACGGAACGTGAGACACGTACGTTTTTTATGTGGAAGAGTGTTTTAGGCCTTAAAGGTCTGGCGGGGTGCAGAGCACAGCCTTGAACTTTAAGCCAGAGTACTTCAGGTCACCAGAGGTCATACCATGGGAACCCAGGTATGAACTCCGGTCAACTGAGTGACATCACTGCTGCCAGCCAGGTCCTTCTTGTCAGTGTTTCCCGGATCTTGGAGAGATTGGACATGTTTACGGTCTCTCCAGGCTCGGATGTAGCAGAGTAAGGACCATCATGGGATCTCGTGTGGATTACGTCGGACCTGCAGGAGTGTTTTTTGCGGTTCATAAAGCGGTGAAAGAGGGTGTTTTTGTATATTATTCCAAATAAAGGATTTTTCTTGGTATTTGTGTATTTTTTTTTACTTATAGGATTAGTGATTAGTGACCCCTTCCCATCACTAATTTTGGGCTTGATGACAGCTGTGTGCTGTTATTAACCCCTCGTAACCCTGATTGCCACCTCATCAGAGCAATCGGGAAGAGCCGGGTAAAACTCCAAGCTTGTCGCAGCTAATGGATGTGACAATCTCGGGCAGCTACATGTTGCTATTTTTAGGCTGGGGCTCCTAATAACCATAGGCCTCCCCACTCTGAGAATACCAGCCCCCAACTGTCGGGCTTTATCATGGCTGGGTATTAAAATTGGGGGGGGGACGCACACCAGTTTTTTTGTATTATTTATTTACATAGGTTCCTTCTATTTTGATACACGGCCTAGATAAGCGCACGGCTGGGGGCTGCAGCCTGTAGCTGTAGGCTGTATCTGTGCTGGGTATCATAATATGGGAGGACCCTATGTCAATTGTTTTATTTTTATACCATGATACTGACCCGCGGAGAGCTGTGACTGGTTGCAGGCAGACACTCACAGAGGCTGGGGCGCGTCTGACTGCAACCAATCACAGATGCCAAGACGGCCGGTGGGCGGGGAAAGCAGTGCATATGTATGAGCAATGATGGGCGGCCTAGGAAGTGAGGCCGCGAGAGCACTGTACAGGCGCAACGGAGTCTAGGTAAGTATCAAGAGCTCGCTTCATTCTTATTTTCTTTTATTTCCTTTATGTGCCGGATCCGGATAAAACACCCGGAAACCCGGGCCAGGGTCCGACACCTGGGTATCTTTGAAACCGCGCAGATCCGGACTTTTACAATCCAGGTCCGCTGATAACTACTTGTAACACTAATAAGCCACATGACACTGGGGAGCGAAAATGGCTAATTGGACAAAAATTGACCATTTTGACTTAGAGGTATACTCACTTTTGTTGCCACTAGTTTAGACAGTAATGGTTTTGTGTTGGGTTATTTAGAGGGCACCAAAATTTACACTGTTATACAAGCTGTACACTGACTACTTTATATTGTATCATGGTGTCAGATCTTCAGTGTTGTCTCATGAAAAGATATAAAATATTTACAAAACGTGAGGGGTGTACTCACCTTTGTGATAGGCTCTATATAAATTTAGATTTCATAAACTTTTTGTCCAAGTGAGAACTTGGTGAAAGATTGGTAAATACTGCTCATGACTCGCTGACAAAATTGTTGGCACCCCCAGCTTAATATTTGGTAGCGCACTCTTTGGAATAAATAACTGCAATCAATTGTTTCCTATAACCGTCCACAAGCTTCTTACTCCTCAACTGGAATTTTGGACTCTTCTTTATAAACTGCTCCAGGTCTCTCATATTTGAAGGCGCCTTCTCAAAACAGCAATTTTAAGATCTCTCCACAGGTGTTTAGTGGGATTTATAGATCCAGACTCATTGCTGCCACTTCACAACTCTCCAGCACTTTGTTTCCATCCATTTCTGGGGGCTTCTTGAAGTATGTTTGGGGTCATTGTCCTGCTGGAAGACCCATGTCCTAGGACTCAAACCCAGCTTTCTGACACTGGTACTAGATTGCCACCCAAAATCCTTTTGGTAATTTTCAGATATCATGATGCCTTGCACACAGTCAAGGCGCACAATGCCAGAAGCAGCAAAACAACCCCAAAACATCTTTGAACCTCCACCATGTTTGACTGTAGGGCCTGTGTTCTTTTCTTTCTAGGCCTCATTGTTTTTTCAGTGAACAGTAGAATGATGTACCTTACCAAAAAGCTCTATCTTGGTCTCATCTGTCCACAAGACGTTTTCCCAAAAGGATTCGCTTACGTATATTTTGTCAAACTACAGTCTAGCTTTTGCAATGCTAGTCACTACAAGGACAAGTTGTAAGGTAGAATAGTAAAATGTTCTGGGGTCAGGTACCAGAAGATCATGGCAAGATTAAGGGGATAGGCAAAAGTTTAGTCACGTCACGGTCCAAAGACAGAATATCTGAGGGCAGCAGATCAGAGGTATGGTAGCAAAAGATCAATTCCCAGAGCACAGATCCAAAGGCCAACTAGCACAACTGAGCAGAAGACTGACTGGCAGTGTTTTGGGACTGACTGCTCAGCTAAATAGTTGGGAAATTACACCAAACGGGGAACACCTGGAAAACCCGAACTTCCCAGTGTTAGGTTGACGACTGAGCTGTCACTGAATACATCAACAGCTCAACACTAGATTGGACAACTGAGATGTCAATCAGCATAACGACACAGCTGGAATCTATAATGCAGCAGTCACCTATTGCACTGAAGATGCATAGGAGGAATAGTGACAGATTTTTTTATGCCTCTTTGTCAGCAGTGGGGTCCTTTTCGGTCTCCTGCCATAGCATTTCATTCAAATGTCATTGGATAGTTTGAACTGACACTGATGCACTCTGAGCCTGCAGGACAGTTTGAATTTTTGGGAACATGATTGAGGCTGCTTTTCCACCAAACTATCCTTCATTGCAACCTTTCATCAATTTGTCTCTACCTTCCACGTCCAAGAAAATTAGCTATAGTGCCATGGGTTGTAAACTTAATTTTTTTGTGCACAGTGGACAAAGGAACATCAAGATCTCTGGAGATGGACTTGTAACCTTGAGATTGTTGATATTTTTCAACAATTTGGGATCTCAAGTCCTCAGACAGTTCTCCTCTCTTCTCCATGCTTAATGTGGCACACAGACACAACACAATGCAAAGATTGAGTCAATTTCTCCCCTTTTTATCTGATTTCAGGTGTGATTTCCATATTGCCCACACTTGTTACTTGGCACACGTGAGTTAGAATGAGCAGTATATGCTTCAAACAAAGTTGTTTACTTACAATATTGGAAAGGTGCAAACAATTTCTTCCGGTCTGTTTTGTGTGAAATTACATCCAATTTGCCTTTTTTGTGTTGTTTCAATACACACAAAGGAAATACCCCTGCAGGTGCTTGCTTTCAGTCAGTGGGGTGGCACAGGGAACGATCACTCCCCAGCACTTTGATTAACAGTCCTCACCACAATGTGTGTGTGTGTGTATAGGAAGAGGTTACCTTTAAACTGGGAAACATTATACTTTTTTTATTATTATAGCGTTATTCATTCCATGGCACTTCAAATGTGAAAAGGTTGGTGAGGGGGCCATACATAGACAAGTACAATAATCATGAACAATACAAGGCACAAACAGGTACAGGAGGAGAAGGCCCTGCCCCTGAGGGCTCATAGTCTACAGGGGATGTGTGAGAATACAGTAAGTGAGGGCAGAGCTGGTTGCACAGTGGTGTACTGGTCTGAAGGCTATTGTAGGTTGTAGGCTTGTCGAAAGAAGTGGGTTTTTAGTTTCCTTTTGAATGTTTCCATGGTAGGTGAGAGACTTATACCATGTGGTTGAGAATTCCAGAGTACGGGGGAGGCACGGGAGAAATCTTGTATGTGTTTGTGGGAAGAAGAGATAAGGGGGCAGGAGAGAAGGAGATATTGTGAGGATCGGAGGTTGCCTACAGGTCAGTACCGGGAGACTAGGTCACAGATGTAGGGAGGAGACAGGTTGTGGATGGCTTTGTATGTCATGGTTTGGGTTTTGAAACAGAGTCTTTGGACAATGGGAAGCCAATGAAAAGGTTGGCAGAGCGGAGAGGTTGGGGAATAGCAAAGGGACAGGTGGATTAGTTGGGCAGCAGAGTTTAGGATTTTAGGGGTGCAAGAGTGTTGGAAGGGTGGCCACAGAGCAGGAGGTTACAGTAGTCATGCAAGGCATGCACTAGGTTTTTTGCAGATTCTTGGTCAAGGAATATACAGATCTGGGAAATATTTTTGAGTTGAAGTCGGCAGGAGGTGGAAAGGGCTTGGATATGTGGCTTGAAGAAGAGAGAGCAGAGCTGAGGGTTACCCCTAAGCAGTGAGCACGCAGGAATGGAGAGAGTGAGCAGCCATCGACTTTGAAGGATAGGTCAGGTGGAATGGTAGCGTGAAATGAGGGAAAGATGATGAATTCTGTTTTGTCCATGTTCAGTTTTAGATTTCGAGCAGAAAAGGATGAAATAGCAGACACGTTGTGGGATTTTGGTTGGTAAGGAGGTGATATCAGGGCCAAAGAGGTAGATCTGCGTATCATCAGCATAAGGCTAAGTTCACACACTGCGTTTTTTTGACGCTGCGTTTTTGGCCGCAAAAACCGCACCCGTGTCGAAAAAACGCATGCGTTTTTACCGCGATTTGGTGCGTTTTTGATCTCTGCGTTTTGCTGTGTTTTTGTAATGCATTGCATGGGGGGAAAACGCAGAAAAACGCAGGAAAGAATTGACATGTCCATTTTTTTTTTCAAGCTCAAAAACGCAGCTTAAAAAAAAGTTGTGTGCGGACAGCAAAAATGAAAACTCAGACTTTGCTGGGGAAGCAAAGTCATGCAGTTTTAAGGCCAAAAACGCACCCGAAAAATGCGCAAAAATGCCGCGAAAAACGCACTGTGCGCACATA
Organism: Anomaloglossus baeobatrachus; assembly: GCF_048569485.1. Lineage (NCBI taxonomy): Eukaryota > Metazoa > Chordata > Amphibia > Anura > Aromobatidae > Anomaloglossus > Anomaloglossus baeobatrachus. The sequence goes on from NC_134361.1 coordinate 188,268,192, forward strand.
GCCTAAAGATGATACTGGAAGCTGTGTGACTATGAACTGTCCCAGGACGAAGGTGTAGATGGAGAACAGCAGGGGTCCTAGAACTGATCCTTGAGGGACACCGACAGATAGGGGGTGAGATGAGGAATTGGTGTGAGAGTGGGAGACTCTGACTATCCGATTCGTTAGATATAAAGTGATCCAGCACAGGACCAAGTCTGTGATACCGAGAGATGAGAGAATCTGTACCAAGATTTCTTCAGTACTTTCTTCAGAGTTTAAAGCTCACTTCCACATCAGGAGGTAAGAGGGGTCAGTGATGCAACGTCTTCAAATATTTGCTGGATCATGTGCAAATGTAGCGCCCCTGAAGCCATCAGGGAGCTACAAGGTTCTGCATCCCACACAAGGATGCAGGGCCTACCCCCTAGGGCCCCGGGAGACCGGTGCCGGTAACACCAAAAACCCAGGTAATCCCAGTTTTTCCCCAACAATCCCCCATATAATGGTACTTAGCTAGGGTCGGACCACTGAATGGCCGCCTAGAGGTGGAGCCAGACCAGTCCACTAGTTGACTAGGTGGTAGGGGCAGACTGTGAAAAGTAGTCAGTAAGTGTCAGACAGGTGAGGAGTGAAGGTGGCAGCAAAGTGACGTCCTGACTCGGGTTGACAGTGACCTGGTACCCAGGAGAGTAGTTACCGGTGGGGTACTCCCAGAACTACGCACAGATGGGGTACAGGACCCTAGGACAAGAAAGAGCTTCAAGCCGACCTGTTAACACCTGCACAGCAAGGGGACCATCAAGGACCTTGCTGACCCTAAGAATCCGAAGACTCAGTAGCAAAGGGAGAACCGGGGACAGGCCGGAGACTCCAACCCCACAGGGTTCACCCTACCGTCAGGCGGACAGAAGTGGACAAACCACCGGATGGGGACCCCCAGTTGCTCTCCGCCACGGGGACCCATTTACTAGAGACAGGTGCAGGGGAAGAAGGTACCAGATTACTAAACTGGCACTGGGACAAAGGGGACCTGGAGATCTGGAGGGGAAACCAGCTGGCCTTGGGTAACCTGTTACCACTTACCAGCAGTGAGTAAAAACCAGTTGCACTACTCGTACCTCTGTGTGGACTACTTTCTTCCGACGCCCGTCACATCACCCATCCTCTGGGGCCCGGCCCTGCTTCTGGAGAGACTACCATCCAGGCTGCAATTACCACCAGCCCCAGTAGTGACATTCTGCAGCGGCGGCTCCACATATATAGCCGCAACACCGCAAGTGGCGTCACGTATGAACACTAACCTAAATCCCCTGTAAATACACTCCATTACAAAGAGCCCAGTGCACGGAAACGGGCAACAGCCACCCCAGTGACATTCCCAAGAGAGACACTGCCCGGGACCGAAAACCCCATATCCCTAGGCGTGACACATAAGCTGCAAGCATAGCATACCAGGCTTATTCTAGGAAATATAACATTTTAAACATAATATGTATTTTTTTGATTTACATTTATTTTTGTAACAATTTTATTGCCCTAGTCCAATCTCTAGCTCTAGAAATAACCATATCCTATCCGGAACGATAGCCCTAAGCCCCTCATACCCAGTAGGATCATTACACTAACCAAACCTGCGGATATTGGTGGGTTCAGCCGACAGTCTAGGAGAGTTAAGAACCCAACATGTCTGATTTCAGGCTGCTGATCCTTTTTTTCTTCTCCCTCAGATAAGCTGCCATCAGATTTCTGACAGTGGCTCTCATAGAGAATCCAAAAAAGGGGTGTTTGTACGTGCTGATAATTTGCCAGTGGGGCAGAGCAGGAGGGGTGAAAGGTTTGAGCCCCTCTACACTATGATGTCAATTGGCACACAGGTATGAAGTCCCATAAGATCGGCACGCTACTGCAGAGGCCTGCACGACTGCCACACTGTTATTGCCAAATTTTGGACACCAATCTGACAGCTTTACAGTATACCCTGTTTTGTGCTCCACACTTTGTTGACCTATGTGGCAGAGTCCACCTAGTCCTGTATACAAACCCTCTTCTGTACTATGATGGAGGTTCCACCTGTTACAGGTACAGTGTGGACAACTATTCTTCACTGCCGTATCTTCATGAATGTAGTGAGCTCTTAGCACACAGCCGTGTGTGCCCCTGTACCTGCATATGCACCCAGAGCCCCGACACTCAAAGCCCGTGTACCCAGGGACTCCTAAGTCAGTGCTTGGTGCTCCTGTACCCCTTATACCGGAGCCCCTGCCCCCAGAGACCCTGTACCTATGCTCGGAGCTCCTATACCTGGAGCCTAAACCAGTGCATGGTGCCCCTGTACCCCTTATACCTGAGAACCTGCCCCCAGAGCCCCTGTACCTATGCTCGGAGCTCCTATACCTGGAGCCCCTAAGTCAGTGCATGGTGCCCCTGTACGCTATATACCTGGAGTCCCTGCCCCCAAGAGGCCCTGTACTACTCTCGGAGCTCCTATACCTAAAGATCCTGCCCCGGAGCACTCTGTACCTGCTGTTGGAGCTCCTATACCTGGAGAACCTGCATCTGCGCCCGAAGCTGCTATACCTGGAGCCCCTATACCAGTGCCCAGAGCCCTCACACCTGGAGCCCCTGTACCAGTGCCTGCAGTCCCTGCACCCAGATCCCCTACACCTAGAGCCCTTGTACCTGCAACCAGAGCCCCCACACCCAGAGCCCCTGCACATGCACCCAGAGCCCCCACACCCAGAGCCCCTGCACCTGGAGCCCCTACACCAGTCCTTGGAGCCCCTATACCAGTGACCTGTACCTGCCCTCAGAGCTCCTATACCAGTGACCTGTACCTACCCTCAGAGCCCCTATACCAGTCACCTGTACCCCCTCTGTACCTGCACTCAGAGCCCCTATACCAGTGACCTGTACCTGCCCTCAGAGCCCCTATACCAGTCACCTGTACCTGCCCTCAGAGCCCCTATACCAGTGACCTGTACCTGCCCTCAGAACCCCTATACCAGTCACCTGTACCCCCTGTACCTGCCCTCAGAGCCCCTATACCAGTGACCTGTACCTGCCCTCAGAGCCCCTATACCAGTGACCTGTACCTGCCCTCAGAGCCCCTATACCAGTGACCTGTACCCCTTGTACCTGCCCTCAGAGCCCCTATACCAGTGACCTGTACCCCCTGTACCTGCCCTCAGAGCCCCTATACCAGTGACCTGTACCTGCCCTCAGAACCCCTATACCAGTCACCTGTACCCCCTGTAACTGCCGTCAGAGCCCCTATACCAGTGACCTGTACCCCCTGTACCTGCCCTCAGAGCTCCTATACCAGTGACCTGTACCCCCCTGTACCTGCCCTCAGAGCCCCTATACCAGTGACCTGTACCCCCCTGTACCTGCCCTCAGAGCCCCTATACCAGTGACCTGTACCCCCCTGTACCTGCCCTCAGAGCCCCTATACCAGTGACCTGTACCTGCCCTCAGAGCCCCTATACCAGTGACCTGTACCCCCTGTACCTGCCCTCAGAGCCCCTATACCAGTGAACTGTACCTGCCCTCAGAGCCCCTATACCAGTCACCTGTACCTGCCTTCAGAGCCCCTATACCAGTCACCTGTACCTGCCTTCAGAGCCCCTATACCAGTCACCTGTACCTGCCTTCAGAGCCCCTATACCAGTCACCTGTACCTGCCCTCAGAGCCCCTATACCAGTCACCTGTACCCCCTATACCTCAAGAGCCCCTATATGAGTGACCTGTACCAGTGCCTGTACCTGCCCTCAGAGCCCCTATACCAGTGCCTGTACCCCCTGTACCTGCCCTCAGAGCCCCTATACCAGTGACCTGTACCTGCCCTCAGAGCTCCTATACCAGTCACCTGTACCCCCTGTACCTGCCCTCAGAGCCCCTATATGAGTCACCTGTACCTGCCCTCAGAGCCCCTATACCAGTGACCTGTACCCCCTATACCTGCCCTCAAGAGCCCCTATATGAGTGACCTGTACCAGTGACCTGTACCTGCCCTCAGAGCCCCTATACCAGTGCCTGTACCTGCCCTCAGAGCCCCTATACCAGTGCCTGTACCCCCTGTACCTGCCCTCAGAGCCCCTATACCAGTGACCTGTACCTGCCCTCAGAGCTCCTATACCAGTGACCTGTACCTGCCCTCATAGCCCCTATACCAGTGACCTGTACCTGCCCTCATAGCCCCTATACCAGTGACCTGTACCCCCTATACCTGCCCTCAAGAGCCCCTATATGAGTGATCTGTACCTGCCCTCAGAGCCCCTATACCAGTCACCTGTACCTGCCCTCAGAGCCCCTATGAGTGACCTGTACCTGCCCTCAGCTCAGAGCCCCTATACCAGTGACCTGTACCCCCCCCGTACCTGCCCTCAGCTCAGAGCCCCTAAACCAGTGACCTGTACCCCCCTGTACCTGCCCTCAGCTCAGAGCCCCTATACCAGTGACCTGTACCTGCCCTCAGAGCCCCTATACCAGTGACCTGTACCCCCCTGTACCTGCCCTCAGAGCCCCTATACCAGTGACCTGTACCCCCTGTACCTGCCCTCAGAGCCCCTATACCAGTGACCTGTACCCCCCTGTACCTGCCCTCAGAGCCCCTATACCAGTGACCTGTACCCCCCTGTACCTGCCCTCAGAGCCCCTATACCAGTGACCTGTACCCCCCTGTACCTGCCCTCAGAGCCCCTATACCAGTGACCTGTACCCCCCCCCGTACCTGCCCTCAGCTCAGAGCCCCTAAACTAGTGACCTGTACCCCCCTGTACCTGCCCTCAGCTCAGAGCCCCTATACCAGTGACCTGTACCTGCCCTCAGAGCCCCTATACCAGTGACCTGTACCCCCCTGTACCTGCCCTCAGAGCCCCTATACCGGTGACCTGTGCCCCCTATCCCAGGAGCCCCTGCCCCGGGAGTTTCTATCCCTGGAGCCCCTGCCCCGGGAGTTTGTACACCTGGAGCCCCCGCACCTGCCCCCGGCGCGCTGCGCTCTGACTGCGCTCTCGGTCGGTTCCTCCCCGAAGTCTCCGCTCGGGACCGCGCACAGGAAGTCTGTCGGGAGCGCGCGTCCTGGATGTGTCGGAGAGGAGCCGGGGCAGAGACTCGGGGGACGCTCACACCGGAGCCGGGAGACGGCGCTGACAAAGTAGGGACCGGCCACCACGGCAGAAAGTGACTGTAACTAATGTACTAACTTTACCCTGTGACCAAACTAACGCGCCGTCCCCGGAGTGTGGAGCGCGGGCGCACAGCTGTGTACACGGGCAGCAGAGGCGCATGGACGCACCGGGGACAGATGTGATGCCCTCTCCGGCTGTATATCCCCCGGACCCCAGTGCGGAGGTTGTGCAGGACTCCGGTGGGTTTTGGCCACTTGTGTGGCTGCCGGTCACAGGTCGCCCCGGTCCCGCATTATGTGGCGCTGTCCCGGTCTGTGCAGCCCCGGGTGACTCTTATCACTCATATAGTTCGTGCACAATTGCAATATTTTTTTTATTGCCCAATAAAACACAAATGTCTCCTATTTTACCACTGATGGACCCTAGGAAGAGCGAAAACTGACATATACACTACAGATCCCAGCAGTGCGCCCATCAGTGGGTCCATCTTGTGGCAATTCAAGCATAACCATCATTTTAAAAAGTATTGACTTATAAAAAGTTTTGAATTTTGGGTAATAAGATCCACAGATTTCTAAGACATAAGACCCCCTTTACATGGCTGCCTTTGCCGGGTGCCCCTGCGCTACCTCCACCAGGCGCCCCTGCGCTGCCTCCACCAGGCGCCCCTGCGCTGCCTCCACCAGGCGCCCCTGCGCTGCCTCTTATGGGCTTTCATGGGCTGCTTCCACCAGGCGCCCTGCACTGCCTTCACCAGGCAATTTCAGACCCCTCTTTTGGTATCAATAACAAAAAGATCATATGTTGGGAACTTGACATGCTGAATTCAGGCGCCCGTGCGCTGCCTCCTTTGGGGTGCCCGTGGGCTGCCTCCGCCGGGCGGCCCTGCAATGCCTGCTCTGGGTGCCCCTGGGCTGCCTTCACCAGGCAATTTCAGACCCCTCTTTTGACATAACAAAAGGATCATATGTTAGGAACCCGACATGCCGAATTCGAGTGCTCATGTGCTGCCTCCACCGGGCGCCCCTGCGCTGCCTCCTCCGGGCCCTTGTGGGCTGCCTACACCAGGCACCCCTCGACTGCCTTCACCAGGCAATTTCAGACCCTCTGTTGTCATCAATAACAAAAGACATATATGTTGGGATCGCAACGTGCCAAATCCAGGCTCCCCTGTGCTGATTCCGCCAGGCACTTTCAGACCCCTCTTATGTCATCAATAACAAAAACAAAACATATATTGGGAACCCAACTTTCTGAATCCAGGCGCTTGTAGGATACCTCCGCTGAGCCCTACTGTGCTGCCTTTGACAGGTGCCCAAGGGCTGCCCCCATTGGGCAACCCTGCGCTGCCTCTGCCAAGCACTTTCAGACCCCTCCTTTGTCATTAATAACAAAAGGAACGTATTGGGAACCCAACTTTCCTAATCCAGGCGCTTGTGGGATACCTCCACTGGGCCCTACTATGCTGCCTTTGACAGGTGCCTTTGACAGGTGCCCATGGGCTTCCCCCATTGGGCAACCCTGCGCTGCCTCCGCCAAGCACTTTCAGACCCCTCTTATGTCATTAATAACAAAAGGAACATATATTGGGAACCCAACTTTCTGAATCCAGGCGCTCGTGGCCTGTCTCCGCTGGGCCCTACTGTGCTGCCTTTTCCAGGTGCCCATGGCCGCTGCCTCCCTGGGGCGCCCCGTGCTGTCTCCGCCAGGCACTTTCAGACCCCTCTTATTTCATCAATAAGAAAAGGATCAGACGTAACCCGACGTGACGAATCCTTCTCTTTTCCTGACAACTCTCTTCAGTGGCCACAAATAACCGATATGTCTAAGTGAACCGGGTCCTGCGAAAAGATTCGGCCAACTCCTGCGATAGTTAAGGGTCTAAACACCTTGACTGCTCTGGTCTAAAACATTGCAACATGCCAAAAAATGTATTATTTTGTTTAGAATTATAGTGACCAGGAGATTTTTGCCTGATGACCGATTCCAGTTTAGCAACATTTTGTATGTGCTAGATACATAAATGTGGCCATTCAGGTCGGACAACCCCCATATATTCCTCCAAAAAGGAGCATTTCCTGAAGCAGTTTCCATTGGAAAATACATATTTTTTTTTTGTGTCCATGGGAAAAAATACTCAGTAAACCTTGCCGATCGGGCTTTTCAGTATTTTGGACGCAGCGTATTTTCGCTGCGTCCAAAACACTGCGTTGTACAGTACAAGCGCAGTGGATGGGATTTTAGAGATCAGGTGCCCACTGTGCTTGTTTTCCCTGCAGTGAAAGCTGATCTGCGGTGCGGCTTTCCGAGCCGCAGCATGTCAATACTTTTCTGCGGAGTCGCAAGTTCTCTGTAGGGAGAGCACAGCGAGAGACTACATCGCCCCGAACCCTGATCGTGGGCACGGAAAACACTCATGTCTCTGCTGTGTCCAGGACAAAGCGTGTGCGAGTCGTGGGCACAAATCCTTAGGCTCTGCGCACGTGTAGTCTCTTTGCAGAGTTTTTAGATCAGAAGCTGAGCAGAACCTCCGAAACGATGAAGAGTTTTGCGTTTTCAGGAGGATTTGAAGATTTTTGGTCCAAAAACTCGGTGTGGAAGCTTTAATATGCCTTAGGGTACATGCCCATGATCAGGACCCGCTTGTTCTGGAGGCAGCGAGTACTGAGCTGCGGGGCCACGAGTCTCCTCCACAGGAGAACGCAGCTGCTCGTGCCCACGATCAGGGTTCGGTGTGCTGCGGTCTCCTCACCGGTGTTCTCCCTATGGAATGCACTTGCAACTCTGCAGCAAGGAATCGACATGCTGCGGTTCAGAAAGCTGCACTGCAGGTCAATTTTCACTGTGGGTTAGGCTGCTTTTCACACATCAGTTTTTTTGCCATCAGGCACGATTCGGCGAAAAAACATGCGACGGATCCGGCAAAAAATTGACAGATCAATTGCATCCGTTTTTCCCATCAGTTCCTTCAGTTTTTCGATGAATCTGTTGTGTTAGGCTATGTTCACACATCAGTTTTTTAGCACAATTTGGCGTGCGCCTGATGCAACGGATCCGGCGCAGAATATGCAAAAACGGATGCGCCGGATCCTTTTTTTTTGCCGGATCCGGTATACCGGATCCATCAAAAAACTGATCCGGTGCATTTGTGTTTGCATCCGTTTCTTTTTGCTGGATCCGTTTTTTACAATAAATTGGAGCATGCTCAGTTTAAAAAAACGGATCCGGCGGCCGCATCCGTTTTTTGCCACATCACGCCGGATCCGGCGTCCATAGGCTTCCATTGTAAATCACGCCGTATCGCGCCGGATCCGTTTTATCCATTTTTTTTATGGATTGTGCCTGAAGGAAAAAAACTGATGTGTGAACGTAGCCTTACTGAGCATGCTCAGTTAAAAAAAAACGGATCTGTTTTTTTGCCGCATTATGCCGGATCCGGCGTCCATAGGCTTCCATTATAAAACACGCCGGATCCGGCGCAATACGGCTTTTCGCCGGAGACAAAAAAACGTTCCCCTCAGCGTTCCATCTGGCCGCCAGACAAGCAAAAGCCGGATGGAACGCAAGGCCATCCTGCACAATCCGGTGCTAATAGAAGTCTATGGGGGGAAAAGATACGCCGGATCCGTTTTTTTAGGTTTTTGCCGGATTGTGCCTGATGGCAAAAAACTGATGTGTGAAAGGAGCCTAATACATGCCCAGTGGGCACGGGATTTCTATAAACCCCATCCACTGTGCTTGTACTGTACAATGGAAAACATGCTGTATCCAAAACTGTGCCAACACAGATCGTGGGCACGCAGCCTTAGGGGATGTGCGCACGTGTGCGTATTGCATGCAGTTACGCTGCATTCTGCACCGCAGCGTAACTGCATGCGTCCTGCGTCCCCTGCACAATCTATGGAGATTGTGCAGGGGCCGTGCGCACGTGGCATATTAGAACGCAGCGATTCGGCTGCTGCCCGAATCGCTGCGTTCTAAGAAGTGACATGTCACTTCTTTCGTGCGCTTTGCATGCTGTCTATAAGGGAGAGGCAGCATTCAGAGCGCACGATTTCTGCAGGCACCAGGCGCTTCAGAACGCAGCTGTTCAGCTGCGCTCTGAAGCGCACCTTTTCTGTGCGGTGCAGAGCGCACACGTGCGCACATAGCCTTAATGTAGTTCAGTGCTTTTATTTTTTTTGTTACTTTTGTGTAATGTTTATGCTTTTACTGACAATTGCTACATTATGATACATTGTATGTGTTTTTTGTTGACTTGTTTACAGTCAATATATAAACAGAAATATTGCATACGAATGTAATCTGATGACAGGGGTGACACTGGATTGGTGAATTTCCGGTTGGGCCCCTTCTCATGAATCGGCGCTCATTTTTAGCAGCCGTATTACACCTCTGTGTCCGCCGTCATCCTTGATACGTGCGGCGCATTAACCGATAACAAGTTCCCCATGGTGAGTCAACATCAGGAGTAAAACCTTCTCGCGGAAGCCGCTCGGTAAAAGGGTCACGAGGTACGAGAAGTTGCTGACTGATTCTTAGCTTTGTATAAAAGAAGTACTGAAAGCAGAAAAGGAAAAAAAAAAGTTTGAGGTGGCAGGAAATTTGTAGACCACAAGCTGAGCCGTATTCTTCAGTCACCGCGCGGCCCGGGGATCCGCACATTAGTCTTACGTCAGGTATCTCGGCTGTGCCCGTATCTAATTCATTTATAATGGGCGCCTCAACGTGGGGCTCGGCTCCCCTCATTTATGATAATCCCCCTTTATGTCGTAATCTTTAGGTGCGCATTCACACATCGGTTTCTTTGTGTTTTGAAAAATTAACCACTCATCTCCCTCCTGCATCCATTTTTTTTTCTCTTCTGGAGGAGATGAACATTGAATATTTTTTTTCAGCATTCGTTGAGTACGTAGAAGGCTATGGATGCGTTTTGCCAAAATGTGATGTGAGCATAGCCTGGACAAAAGTGCGTAGTGGTGTGGCTCCCCGGAAATTGCCACACGGGGTTTGGATGACACTTATGTCACTGGGAAGAGGGTAATAAGCTGCTGACCCCCCAAAAAACAGCAGTGGCTTATCTACATCTACGAGCATGGTAGTGCCCGCTCATCACTAGTTACTAGTACTGAGCACCCGAGCATGGTAGTGCCCGCTCATCACTAGTTACGAGTACTGAGCACCCGAGCATGGTAGTGCCCGCTCATCACTAGTTACGAGTACAGAGCACCCGAGCATGGTAATGCCCGCTCATCACTAGTAACGAGCACCCGAGCATGGTAGTGCTCGCTCATCACTAGTAACGAGCACCTGAGCATGGTAGTGCCCGCTCATCACTAGTAACGAGCACCTGAGCATGGTAGTGCTCGCTCATCACTAGTTACTAGTACAGAGCACCCGAGCATGGTAGTGCCCACTCATCACTAGTTACGAGTACTGAGCACCCGAGCATGGTAGTGCCCACTCATCACTAGTTACGAGTACTGAGCACCCGAGCATGGTAGTGCCCGCTCATCACTAGTTACGAGTACAGAGCACCCGAGCATGGTAATGCCCGCTCATCACTAGTAACGAGCACCCGAGCATGGTAGTGCCCACTCATCACTAGTAACGAGCACCCGAGCATGGTAATGCCCGCTCATCACTAGTAACGAGCACCTGAGCATGGTAGTGCTCGCTCATCACTAGTTACTAGTACAGAGCACCCGAGCATGGTAGTGCCCACTCATCACTAGTTACGAGTACTGAGCACCCGAGCATGGTAGTGCCCGCTCATCACTAGTTACGAATATCAAGCACCCGAGCATGGTAGTGCTCGCTCATCACTAGTTACGAGTACTGAGCACCTGAGCATGGTAGTGCTCGCTCATCACTAGTTACGGGTACTGAGCACCTGAGCATGGTAGTGCCCGCTCATCACTAGTTACGAGTACTGAGCACCCGAGCATGGTAGTGCTTACACGTCACTAGTTACGAGTACTGAGCACCCGAGCATGGTAGTGCCCGCTCATCACTAGTTGCGAGTACTGAGCACCCTAGCATGGTAGTGCCTGCTCATCACTAGTTACGAGTACTAAGCACCTGAGCATGGTAGTGCCCGCTCATCACTAGTTACGAGTACTGAGCACCTGAGCATGGTAGTGCCCGCTCATCACTAGTTACAAGTACAGAGCTCCTGAGCATGGTAGTGCCCGCTCATCACTAGTTACCAGTACTGAGCACCCGAGCATGGTAGTGCCCGCTCATCACTAGTTACGAGTACTGAGCACCCGAGCATGGTAGTGCCCGCTCATCACTAGTTACGTGTACTGAGCACCCGAGCATGGTAGTGCCCGCTCATCACTAGTTACGAGTACTGAGCACCTGAGCATGGTAGTGCTCACTCATCACTAGTTACGTGTACTGAGCACCCGAGCATGGTAGTGCCCGCTCATCACTAGTTACGAGTACTGAGCACCCGAGCATGGTAGTGCTCGCTCATCACTAGTTACGAGTACTGAGCACCTGAGCATGGTAGTGCCCGCTCATCACTAGTTACGAGTACTGAGCATGGTAGTGCCCTCTCATCACTAGTTACGTGTACTGAGCACCCGAGCATGGTAGTGCTCGCTCATCACTACAGTAGTTATGTGTACTGAGCACCCGAGCAAGGTAAACACTGATGATGAAAATCCGATTGAAAACACTGATGACAGTTGATTCTTTCATTATTAAAATACAAGTCTGGATGATACTTTAGTACACAGACAACATTTAGATTTTTTTTTTTGTCTTGTTTTACTTCAGACAGACCCTAAAGCGGCTGGATTTTTGCTTTTAGATTTTTTTGCTTTCAAAAAGTTCATGGTGTCCCAGGAACCCTTAGGCTGTGTGCCCACGATCAGGGGTTACAGCGTTTTGGACACAGCATGTTTCAGCTGCTTTCAAAACGCTGCGTTTTACAGTATAAGCACAGTGAATGGGATTTCTATAAATCCGCTGCAGACTATGCGTGTACTGCTCACAGCGAAAACTGACCTGCGGTGCGACTTCCCGAGGCCACAGCATGTCAATTCTTTGCTGTGGAGTCGCAAGCGTTTTTTTGCAGGGCCCGAACCCTCCTCCTGCGGAGGAGACTCGCGGCCCCACAGGTCAGGACCCGCCACGTCCAGGACATAGTGGGTCCTGATCTTTTGCACATACCCTTACTAATGATTGTTGGAGGGTCTATATTGATTCAGCAATTGATTGAGGAAAAATTATCACAAGACCCTAGTCCAGTGGCCATATCGGTAGTCTGTGATGACATCTGGCACCCCCGTTGATTGGCTGTACCTGGTGCCGCCGCCAGGAACTACTCAGTTCCGGGGCTTCACAGCAACGCTCAGTCAACTGCATAGTAGTTGAGGCCTAGTACTGAATATCCGCTCCCCTTTTCGAATCAACTGGGGCAGATGTGCAGTACCCGGTTGTGGTCACTATTCCGTTGACCCAGCTGTGTTGCTCCACAACCAGTGGCTTCGGGAACAACTGATTGGCTCAGGTGCCACGTGTCGTACAACCACCGATCAGACATTGAGGACCAATCCTGAGTATTGGTGGTCAATGTAATGGACAACCCTTTTAATGAGGCCTACTAATCAGAAGAAGCACCAGGAATGTCGCAGGTAGAGTAGTAGAAGGTTCGTAGTGCTTTGGTCTGGTGGCCACTGACTACCGAGATGGATCCTTCTAGTCTTTTTGTTCAATACAAGTTATCAGTTCCATGTATACCTGGTAAATGTTTATTTTGTCATACGCCATTTAATTCTATTCTGATTTTCCAGGGGCTTTTTCGGTAGTTGTTTATGTTGTCTTTTTAGTGAGGTTTTGGAATGAAGACTCCAAGTTTTTGAGTAGGTTTTGGCAAGTTTCCACTCAAGATGAAAATTGTCTGAGTTTTCCGGATGAAAATCGAACAGTTTTTCGTATGTTCGTCTCCTCTTGGCCTTAGACCATGAAGAGTAGGACGTAAAGTCGTATAAAGACGTGTAAAACACCAGATGGGGACGATGCCTCAATTTATGGATATTTGTTTTTATGGCGAAATGTCGCGACGGAGAAGTAGTGGTTTCCGTGTGCTTGCTGTTGTGTTGCTCGTTGGTGCACACCTCCTCTGTACGACTTGCTCAATCCCTAACTTGCCTGGCACAGTTGTGTGTAGTATTTTTGTATATGCCTGTTCCTCATTATGGCCCCACCTCGAATAGTTGGGGGCTCCTGCCAATGTAGGCACGGAGCAGTAGAGAGGAGTTTGCATTCTTCAGCCTATACGGTTAGATATCTCGGCATCAGTCGCTGCCCCCCTCTGCTTCAGTATTTCGGTTCTAACACTTCACGTTCACACTTTAGAGGGGTTTATCTGTTTCATCAGCTGTGTCAACACATCCCATGACTAAAAAAGAAACACACACACACAGACACACACGTCCATGCACGCGTGCACTCTTTATTTAACACATTGCAACTTAAGCATTTATGGGAAATGTTTGCTTGTCAGTATCAGTCAGCGTTTTGCATATTTGGACTATTTCTGACATTCATCCAAACCATCTGTATGACTGACAGCGCGCAGTGCCATGCTTTCCCGGCTCTTATGGTAAGACGCCTCGCATTACAAGGCTGACAATGGATGGGGAAGCTTTGTATGGTCATCAATATTTAGGCTTTTCGGAAGGTGCACATTTCTCTCAGGGAGGTTTTAACATGGCTAACTTATCTTTAGGAAGAACTAAGTGTAATCAGCAAGGATCAGACTTCTTGCACCTTAATGGGAACCTGTCAGGTCCAATATGCATCCAGACCCACGAGCAGTTCTGGGTGCATATTGCTAATTCCTGCCTAACTGTCCCTGTATACACTAGTATAGATAAAGAGATCTTTAGAAAAAGTATTTCTAAAGATCCTTTATGATATGCTAAATAAGCGCAAGTACTAGTGCCAAGGGCGTTCTTTCCCCTGACTAGTCCGCCCTCTTAGCATGTTAGCACGCCCCTGTGGGTGTGCTAACATGCTTTTGAATGCGCAGTGTCATTGGCGATAAAGTCTGTACTTGTGTCGTGTCCGCTGTCACCGCATCAGACGTCGGGTTTAGGGTCCGTGCTCATGATCAAAAGTCCCCGTCACTTCCGGTCATGCACACCAGACTTCATAGTGCGCATGACCGGAAGTGAGAAGACTTCTGATCGTGTGCACTAACCCTAAACCCGGTGTCTGAAGTGGTGACAACGGATACAGGTACGCACGTCCCCACCGATGATGCTGGATATTGAATAGCATGTTAGCACGCTCACAGGGGCATGCTAACATGCTAAGAGGGCGGACTCTGCAGGGGAAAGAACACCCTTGGGACTAGTGCCTGTGCTCATTAGCATATAATAAAGGATCTTTAGAAACACTTTCTAAAGATCTCTTTATCTATGCTAGTGTATACAGGGACAGTTAGGCAGGGATTAGCAATATACACAGAGAACTGCTCGTGGTTCTGGGTGCATATTGGACCTGATAGGTTCACTTTAATGCTATGTGCGCACGCTGAGTATTTGGTGCACAAATTTTCTGCATCTCCTAGCTGAAAAATGGACAAAAACGCAGTGCGTTTTTAGTGCGTTTTTGCCATGCGTATTTCATAATGAAGTCAATGGATGGAACTAAGCCCTGAAAAACACACCAAGAATTGACATGCTGTAGATTTTCTGCACCAAATGTGCAAGGAAAAAATAAGCAACGTGCGCACAGCACTTGAAAGTTCTTATTGACTTTGCTGGGATAAGCATAGAAATGCAGATCTGTGCCATAATCTTCACCTATAAATGCAGCAGTGTGTGCACATGGCCTCGATAGGTTGCGTCTTTTTGCCTATGGGGTGGCTTGCGGGTATTTCCATCTGCAATCATTATTGTCTATCCACTGGATAAATGTTAAAGCGGTAATCCAACTCTGCTCACCTTAGTATCGGGACGTGAATGGGGTTAGGTACGTCACGTGTACAGAAATATTCACAAGCGCACTAGGGTTACGTACCTGATTCTTCTAATGAGTAAACTAAAGTAGTTCATGCTTTTTCCCCGTGTGCGTCCTCCTTGTGTCTTCTATAGTGTTTAGTGGGGTTGATGAAGGGCTCATCCCACCCATTCCCTATTTAGGGACCAGCACTAGGGATACCTAGGGTCAGGTATCCGGCTCGGCGCATAGGTGCGGAACCTATCTAGGGTGGTGAGGGACCTCAGGGACCAGCACTAGGGATACCTAGGGTCAGGTATCCGGCTCGGCGCATAGGTGCGGAAGCTATCTAGGGTGGTGAGAGACCCCAGGGACCAGCGGTAGGTTTGATCAGGGGTCACCATCTTCCCTTTCCCTAGACACAGGGTTTCCCTTCCCTTTGCCTCTCGCTTGGTACTTCCCTGTACCTAGCATGACAGCAGGTGCAGGATACCTGCTCCTCTCACATGTGAACTATATATATCTGTATATGTGACACCAGTCCAACTCCCTACCCCATCCATAGGCGTCTGGAGCTGTTTTTGCCCCTTCAATGTAGACCTGTCCCAAAGTCAAAAGTGACCAGTTTTTTCACATTTTATTCCTGCTGCCCTCCTTAGTATTTCACTGTTTGCAATACAGTTCCAGACATATGGCCCTTTTTCATTTATTGCTAATTTTTCTTGTCTTTACTTGGAGGGGGCTCACAGGCTCCTCTGGGGCGTGTCTTTCAGCTCCTCTACATAATTGCTCCCTGAGCCACGCCCCCACTTAAAAAGCCAAGAAAAGCACTAAATAAAAGCTATATCTCTGTCATCGGATGGTGGATATGAAAAAATAAATAACCTAAAAAGTAGCATAAAAGCCCCAGAATATTCACAGGAGCTCTGAGGCCAAAATAAGACCAAAAACCGGTCACTTTTGACTTTGGGACAGGTTCCCTTTAATTGTCAGGTTACTGTGGTTTCCTACCGTGGCCACAAGTCCCTATTGAGAAGTTTCTGATTCGGGTTTCATGGTAATTTTATTTTTTTTCCCTTGAAATATTGTAATGCAAAGCAAATGTTTCTGCCTGATCTATAATTAAACAAGGTTACAGGTTTGAAGGTTGATGTGTGAAAAAAATATATATTTCTTTTACCTTTGCAAAAAGGTGTTACACTGATTTTTCACTTCGCGTTATGTTATAATTTAGTGACGAGTCAGCCGATAACACGAGTGGATGTCTGTGGGGCAAAAATAACATGGCTGTGGCTTTGGAGCCATTTGATGATGGCTGCCAGAGTCCAGCAAGAGAGCTAAGGTACAATGTATTATCACCGAAAACCCTTTAAGGCTCATTTACCTGGTGTCACAGGTGACAAACAGTCTTGTGGTGTCCGGCTATAGAAGATCGCAGCTTTTGGCTGCACAAACTGCTCCCTGACTTTCCTGCATGCTGTATATGGTATTTATAGTACCTTGCGAAAGTATTCGGCTCCCTTGAATTTTTCAACCTTTACCCACATTTCAGGCTTAAAACATAAAGATAAAAAATGTAATGTTATGGTGAAGAATCAACAACAAGTCGGACACAATTGTGAAGTTGAACGACATTTATTGCTTATTTTAAACCTTTTTTAAAAATAAAAAACTGAAAATTGGGGCGTGCAATATTATTCATCCCCTTTACTTTCAGTGCAGCAAACTCACTCCAGAAGTTCAGGTTTCAAACATATAGATAAAAATTTACATTTTATGGTAAAGAATCAACAAGTGAGACACAATTGTGAAGGTGAACAATATTTATTGCTTATTTTAAATTTTTGTAGAAAATAAAAAACTGAAAATTGGGGCGTGCAATATTATTCATCCTCTTTACTTTCAGTGCAGCAAACTCACTCCAGAGGTTCATTGAGGATCTCTGAATGATCCAATGTTGTCCTAAATGACTGATGATGATAAATATAAGCCCCTGTGTGTAACCAAGTCTCCGCATAAATGCACCTGCTCTGTGATAGTCTCAGTGTTCTGTTTAAAGCGCAGATAGCATCATGAAGACCAAGGAACACAACAGGCAGGTCCGTGATACTGTTGTGGAGAAGGTTAAAGCCAAATTTGGTTGCAGAAAGATTTCCAAAACGTTAAACATCCCAAAGAGCACTGTGCAAGTGATCATATTGAAATGGAAGAAGTATCATACCACTGCAAATCTATCAAGACCCGGCCGTCCATCCAAACTTTCATCTCAGACAAGGAGAAGACTGATCAGAGATACAACCAAGAGGCCCATGACCCCTCTGGATGATCTGCAGAGATCTACAGCTGAGGTGGGAGAGTCTGTCCATAGGATAACAATCAGTCGTACACTGCACAAATCTGGCCTTTATGGAAGAGTGGCAAGAAGAAAGCCATTTCTCAAAGATATCCATAAAAAGTGTCGTTTAAAGTTTGCCACAAGCCACCTGGGAGACACCAAACATGTGGAAGAAGGTGCTCTGGTCAGATGAAACCAAAATCGAACTATTTTGGCACAATGTAAAGTAAAAGCAACACAGCTCATCACCCTGAACACACCATCCCCACTGTCTAACATGGTGGAGGCAGCATCATGGTTTGGGCCTGCTTTTCTTCAGCAGGGACAGGGAAGATGGTTAAAATTGATGGGAAGATGGATGGAGCCAAATACAGGACCATTCTTGAAGAAACCCCGTTGGAGTCTGGAAAAGACCTGAGACTGGGACGGAGATTTGTCTTCCAACAAGATAATGATCCCAAACATAAAGCAAAATCTACAATGGAATGGTTCCCAAATAAACGTATCCAGGTGTTAGAATGGCCAAGTCACAGTCCAGACCTGAACCCAATCGAGAATCTGTGGAAAGAGTTGAAAACTGCTGTTCACAAACGCCTCCATCCAACCTCACTCAGCTCCAACTGTTTACAAAGGAAGAATGGGCAAGAATTTCAATCTCTCGATGTGCAAAACTGATAGACACATACCCCAAGAGACTGCAGCTCTAATCACAGCAAAAGGTGGCGCTACAAAGTATTAACTTAAATGGGACGAATAATATTGCACGCCCCACTTTTCAGTTATTTATTTTTTAAAAATGTTTAAAATAAACAATAAATTTTGTTCAACTTCACAATTGTGTCCCACTTGTTGATTCTTCACCATTTATTTTTTTTTTTTTTATCTTTATGTTTGAAGCCTGAAATGTGGGTAAAAGTTAACAAATTCAAGGGAGCCGAATACTTTCACAAGGGACTGTATATATCTCCTCTGCTTGGTGTTCCTTCCTTTCCCTTTAGGACCCTGCGGAGTTCTTTTCCCTTTCAGTTGTTTTCATCAGCACTTATTTTGGTGTCATTAGATACCATCGTTCCCTTCCGGTCTGTGCCAGTGATAGCTCTAACTACCTACAGATCCTAAATGCAAGCAGTTGGCTTGCAGTCATCTTGAGTAACTTTGTCTCATGTTGCAGTCCACATCCATGAATCTTCATAGAGATAAATTGTTTGTTATTTTTCCTTAATTATTATCCCTGTGTGTCCTTTAGCTCTTAGTGAGGTTGACTAAGCGCTCATCCCATCCTCACCCTCCAGTTGTTAATCATCATCACTTCCCCTTGTGTCCTTAAATACCCACATTTCCCCTTGGTGTTTGCTGGTGATAGTCATATTCCTATACAGGCCTTGGATGCAAGCAGTTGGCTTGTATTCATCTGAAGACATTTGTTGTTTGTTGCTGTCCCTTTCCCAGAGTCCTCCTAGAGATAAGTTGTTCATATACTTCCCCCTGTTTGTGCTCCCTGTGTGTTTTAGAGCTTAGTGGGGTTGACTAAGCGCTCATCCTATCCATTCCCTACCTAGGGCCCAGTTCGGGGTCAGCCAGAGGCAGGTGTCCGGCTCGACGCACAGGTGTAGAACCTATCTAGGTTGGTAAAGGAACCCAGGGACCAGGAGTAGGTTTGGTCATTGGTCACTATCTTCCCCTTCCCTAGACACAGGGTCTCCCTTCCCTTTCGCCGTACGCTGGGTACTTTACCTAGCGTGACACCTGGTCGCTTTAGGGCTCCGTTTTGTATGTAATGATAGTAGAGCTCTCAAACAAGTGCATATGGCCTCTACAGTTTTTTTTTTTGTTCTTTACGACTCCCAATTTAATACAACTGCACACAGTTATTTATTATTTTTCGATATGGGGAAAAAAAAAACTTCTGTTGTCAACTATATATAAGAGTTATTGCCCATAGAATCAGAGCCAGAAGAAGAGCTTTGTGTAGCCCTTTATACAGAAGCTGGCGGGGCTCCTGGTGCCCCGAAATCAGAGCTTCCAATTCACATCCTAATCTGTGATAGATGGGACTATGCTGGTAATCTTGCAAGTTACACATTGGCCACATTTTATTTTTCGTTTTGACTCTTGTCCTATCAGGAAGAGTTTTCAGCAGTCTCCTTGTGACGCCCTGGACTAGTCAGGTCGTCACAGGGTTCTGCACAATCTTTCTCTCCCCGTGCAGGACTCCAGCCCCCATGGTTCTAGGAACCTAACCTGCAGTACTGCCTCCACCAGCATTCACAAATTCTAGATACACTTTGCACCACACCTGTCAGGCACACCAGCGGGCTGCTTAATCAGGAATAGGGTTGCCCACCTAGGGGTCAGGCAGGGAGGTGGGAGGTGTCAAGTGAGAACAGTAGTAGCTCCTGAAGAGTGAGGAGCTCTGAGGAAGCTGGGAGTTGGAGCTCCCAGGGGAGAAGCAGACTAGGTCGCAGACGGTGGTCTGGACCTAGAGGAGTCGGACCCTCGGTTGCAGGGGATTGAAGCTAGGTGTCTGGGACCTGTCAAGGAGGACAGCCAGCAGCCTGGTCCTATCACCGGTCCGGGACTGAAGGTACGACGGGATACACGGAGCATAGGTTGGGGAGAAGCTTCAGGTGACCCGGCAATTAACCTGCAGAGGAGAGGGCCTTTATGAACTGTTCCCACGAAGCTCAGAGATCGGGGCATTAGCGCAACGAGGGGTATAGGGCTTTCCTAGCAAGCGGCCCACTGAAATCCCAAGCTGAGCTGAGTGAGGAGCGGGGCCCGGAAAGTTCCAAGCTACCGAGCCACTACGGACAATCCAAATTGTGTGCCAGGAGGCAGGTTACAGACCACCGGCAGTGCTGCAGGGGACGGGACCCGGACGAGCTCTCCTCATGAGACAGCAGCAGTCAGTGATTTGGTTACCTTGGTGTCAGCGTCTGCTTCATTGCTAAGTACCCGATTGACCCCTACACTGTGTTCCCACATCACCATCCAGAGTCCCGGGGCCTACCCCTACCTGTAGAGGGTAACATCATCTTGCTGCCCCACTCCATCACCCCAGGTACACCCAACGGCAGCGGCGGTACTCCCAATTACCGCACACCACGGGGGCGTCACGGACTATACCTATTCCCTATAAATAACCCCCTTTTACATTTGAGTGTGGCCCCTAGCCCCTGGGTCTGGAGACCCTCGAGCCACGAGTAATTGCCACCCCCAGATCCGAGCGGCTCAATCCGCTGCAGGGACGGCAAATCCTTATCATCAGAGGCAGGAATACAATAACCGATAACAGGTTATAAGTCAGAATCCAGCAATCACAATTGCAATGTCCTAGCTGATGCCTAAAAGTGGCATCCATAAATTGCAATGACATCCATTGTACCTTTAAATGGACGCCAATATAACCTGATGATAATGAGTACCTCGGTTAGCGGCTCTCTGTTCTGGAACATAGGGGAAAAACGCATCAAAAAGCAGCAAAAACTGAGCAAAAATGCATCATTTTTACTGTTAAGAGATCAGGTTTTGCTTCAGAAAAAAAAGGTAGCAAAAACGCAACGTGTGAACATCACCGATGGTCCCAGTGGACTTGGGCTATGTTCACACGTTGCGTTTTTGCGGCATTTTTTTTACTGTAGCAAAACCTGATCACTTGGCAGTAAAAAAGCTGCGTTTTTTGCAGCGTTTTTGTTGTGTGATTTCTCTATAGTACATGTTTAAATAAAGTTAGTTTCATTCACCCCAAAAGCAGCAAAGAAAGCAACGTGTGAACATCACCGATGGCCCCAGTGGACTTATGCTATGTTCACACGTTGCGATTTTGCTGCAGCAAAACATCTCTTGGCAGTAAAAAAAAGCTGTGTTTTTTGATCCATTTTCCGTGCTATTTATCTACTGTACATGTTTAATTATAGTTAGTTTCATTCACCACAAAAACAAAAAATGCAACAAAAACGCAATGTGTGAACATAGCCTAAGTCCACCGAGACCATCGGTGGTCCCAATTGTAGAGGACCTGTGTCCTCCCCGTTCTCCTATATTTCTCCCTATGCATTGAGAAGTTGAATGTTGCAGCAAAACACACTTGTGCCCAGCCTCTCTATTCAAGTCTATAAAGTTAACTAAGTAGCTCAGCGTCTGGGTATCTTTAGTGTCATAGACATTGACTGAGGCTGCAGGTCGCTTTGCGACCTGACACACTGTTCATCTTCTTGGCACCATTTAGGACCTTGTTCTCCAACTCCAGCTCTCAAGAGCCACCAACAGTTCCATGTTTTCAGGCTTTCCTTAGTAAATTAGTAATCTTGCAATTTTTACACTGACTACAGGGTCATTTTTAGACTTGCTGTCCTTTCAAGAAGCGTTTACACCAGTTTCTTTAACACCTCTAAACACATCTGGTAACACAGGATAGACCAATCACAATAGATGTCACAGCTCCCTGCTCCCCTTTGCTTCACAGTGACTTTGCACACGCTCATTAGATGCTTCAATAAAAAAGGCAAAAATCAAAGTCTCTTCATTGCTGCTAATGTGCAAGTGCTGTTTCCCAAAACTACAGGAGTCTAAAAAAGCCACATTGACCAGTGTGAAAATTGCAAGATATCTATTTTTTATTTTTAATACACAACTCCGAAAAAAACATACAGTTAGGGACCTTAGATTGTGAGCCCCAATGGGGACAGTGTTGCCAATGTATGTAAAGTGCTATGGAATTAATAGCGCTATATAAATGAATAAATTATTATTATTATTATTGTGAAAAAAAAACATTGGTAAAAAATACATTTAAACTAAAAATCTGATTTAAACACTAGGTAATTTTTTGATTTTGTTTCATAATCAGCTAAATGTCAGAGAAATGTAGGACTTATTTTTTATCATAATGAACAGATTATTTTCTTTACAGGTGTAGTTTTTCTTATTTGTATTCTTTATTTTACACTCAGCAACTCACTGGTTAAGGTGGTGACTTTCATAGTCTTAAGAATCTCTGGTGTTTTTCTTTTTTGGAGCTGAGAAATGTGGCAACTGTCCACTGGTTTGGGAAATAGTTGAAATTCTCCTGCAATTTTTTTTACTTTGAGTTCTCAGACATTCTGCCATAGGATGAAAACCGAGAACGCTGATGTTTTGTTTTTATGACTTATATATATGTCATATCCATTTATTTAGCTGTAGTGCGGGATAGTAAATAAGTGTATCTCTCTTTGTCTATCTCCCTCTCTCCTCTCTCCCTCTCTCTCCCTCTCTCCCCTCTCTCCCCTCTCTCCCCTCTCTCCCCTCTCTCCCCTCTCTCCCCTCTCTCCCCTCTCTCCCTCTCTTCCCTCTCTTCCCTCTCTTCCCTCTCTCCCTCTCTCCCCTCTCTCCCCTCTCTCCCCTCTCCCCTCTCTCCCTCTCTCCCCTCTCTCCCCTCTCTTCCCTCTCTTCCCTCTCTTCCCTCTCTTCCCTCTCTCCCCTCTCTCCCCTCTCTCCCCTCTCTCCCCTCTCTCCCCTCTCTCCCTCTCTTCCCTCTCTCCCTCTCTCCCCTCTCTCCCCTCTCTCCCCTCTCTCCCTCTCTCCCTCTCTCCCTCTCTCCCTCTCTCCCTCTCTCCCTCTCTCCCCTCTCTCCCTCTCTCCCCTCTCTTCCCTCTCTTCCCTCTCTTCCCTCTCTTCCCTCTCTTCCCTCTCTCCCCTCTCTTCCCTCTCTTCCCTCTCTTCCTCTCTTCCCTCTTCCCTCTCCCCTCTCTCCCCTCTCTCCCCTCTCTCCCCTCTCTCCCCTCTCTCCCCTCTCTCCCCTCTCTCCCCTCTCTCCCCTCTCTCCCCTCTCTCCCTCTCTTCCCTCTCTTCCCTCTCTTCCCTCTCTTCCCTCTCTTCCCTCTCTCCCCTCTCTCCCCTCTCTCCCCTCTCTCCCCTCTCTTCCCTCTCTCCCCTCTCTTCCCTCTCTTCCCTCTCTCCCTCTCTCCCCTCTCTCCCCTCTCTCCCTCTCTCCCTCTCTCCCCTCTCTCCCCTCTCTCCCTCTCTCCCCTCTCTCCCTCTCTCCCTCTCTCCCTCTCTCCCTCTCTCCCTCTCTTCCCTCTCTTCCCTCTCTTCCCTCTCTTCCCTCTCTTCCCTCCCTTCCCTCCCTTCCCTCCCTTCCCTCTCTCCCCTCTCTCCCCTCTCTCCCCTCTCTCCCCTCTCTCCCCTCTCTTCCCTCTCTTCCCTCCCTTCCTCTCTTCTCTCTCTCCCCTCTCTCCCCTCTCTCCCCTCTCTCCCCTCTCTCCCCTCTCTCCCCTCTCTCCCCTCTCTTCCCTCTCTTCCCTCTCTTCCCTCTCTCCCTCTCTCTCCCACTCTCCCTCTCTCCCTCTCTCCCACTCTCCCTCTCTCCCTCTCTCCCTCTCTCCCTCTCTCCCACTCTCCCACTCTCCCACTCTCCCACTCTCCCACTCTCCCTCTCCCTCTCTCTCCCACTCTCCCTCTCTCTCCCACTCTCCCTCTCTCTCCCACTCTCCCTCTCTCTCCCCCTCTCCCTCTCTCTCCCACTCTCCCTCTCTCTCCCACTCTCCCTCTCTCTCCCTCTCTCTCCCTCTCTCCCTCTCTCTCCCACTCTCCCTCTCTCTCCCACTCTCCCACTCTCCCACTCTCCCACTCTCCCACTCTCCCACTCTCCCACTCTCCCTCTCTCCCTCTCTCCCTCTCTCCCTCTCTCCCACTCTCCCTCTCTCTCCCACTCTCCCACTCTCCCACTCTCCTCTCTCTCCCACTCTCCCACTCTCCCACTCTCCCTCTCTCCCTCTCTCCTCTCTCCCTCTCTCCCACTCTCCCTCTCTCCCTCTCTCCCACTCTCCCTCTCTCCCTCTCTCCCCCTCTCTCTATCTGTCTCTCCCTCTCTCTCCCACTCTCTCTCCTCTCTCTCCCACTCTCCCTCTCTCTCCCACTCTCCACTCTCCCACTCTCCCTCTCTCCCTCTCTCCCTCTCTCCCTCTCTCCCACTCTCCCTCTCTCCCTCTCTCCCACTCTCCCTCTCTCCCTCTCTCCCCCTCTCTCTATCTGTCTCTCCCTCTCTCTCCACTCTCTCTCCCTCTCTCTCCCACTCTCTCTCCCTCTCTCTCCCACTCTCTCTCCCTCTCTCTCCCACTCTCCCTCTCTCTCCCACTCTCCCTCTCTCTCCCACTCTCCCTCTCTCTCCCACTCTCCCTCTCTCTCCCACTCTCCCTCTCTCTCCCACTCTCCCTCTCTCTCCCACTCTCCCTCTCTCTCCCACTCTCCCTCTCTCTCCCACTCTCCCTCTCTTTCCCACTCTCCCTCTCTCTCCCACTCTCCCTCCCTCTCCCACTCTCCCTCCCTCTCCCACTCTCCCTCTCTCTCCCTCTCTCTCCCTCTCTCTCCCACTCTCCCTCTCTCTCCACTCTCCACTCTCCCACTCTCCCACTCTCCCACTCTCCCACTCTCCCTCTCTCCCTCTCTCCCTCTCTCCCTCTCTCCCTCTCTCCCACTCTCCCACTCTCCCTCTCTCCCACTCTCCCACTCTCCCACTCTCCCTCTCTCCCACTCTCCCACTCTCCCACTCTCCCACTCTCCCTCTCTCCCTCTCTCTCTATCTGTCTCTCTCCAAAAATATATTAACTGACACATAAGCTGGCTTAGGGCTTTTTTCTACTTGCATACCGCTTCCGAAGCAATATACTAATGACCTTCTGCTGCAAGCGTCAGCCCAGGGTCATGGGACTGTGATGCGATCTTGCGATCGTATCACAGCCTTGGAGAAGAGGGATGGAGCACTTTCTCGCCATCCCCTCCACTGTCTGTCTCTGCATATATCGCACTGCAGTCGCATAACATGTGAGTGAAGTGTGATGTTTCACACGCTCCATAGGCTTGTATGGGGATGTGTGAGCCGAGACTCGCTGCAAAACGCAGCATGCTGCAATTGCACTGAGAGCATGATTTGTGTCCAGACATAAAAGGCAAGAGGACACTGACTCATTATTAAGGCTGTGTGCGCACGTTGCGTATTTGCATGTAGTTACGCTGCCATCTGCACCGCAGCGTAACTGCATGCGTCCTGCGTCCCCAGCATAATCTATGAAGATTATGCAGGAGACGTGCGCACGTGGCGTATTAGAGCTGCAGCAGCCGCCCACTTCCTGTTGATTGCTTCTGTGTCCGAAGGCGGGAAGAAGGAAGTCTGCACTGATTGGATGCGGGGCTCGCGTAACATCACGTCGTTAAGTGAGCAGTGGGAACGCAATTACCGACACCGCTGGAACCGCGCCGGCCACGAAGGTAAGTATTGGCTTTTTTTTGTTTTTACCTTTGGTATCGTGGAATAAGAAGGGTTGTCCTAGTAGTGGACAACCCTTTAACTGAAGGGAACCGGATATCAATGAGCATGATGTCGGCAGTGATGTCCTGTCGACAGAGCAGACTGGAAGAGAAAGAGCTGCTCTGCTGGTGAGAGGTCAATGGAAGCAGGAGAATCGCTGCGTGAGTCGGCAGAGAGCGGTGTCGGGAAGAACAGGCAGATAGTTACCAACTACCTGCCGGTAAGTTCATGGCCCCGCACAAAAAGTGGAAAAGTTATCATTAAAATATAGCAGTTTCTGACCATTTTATTTTGTTCTGTTTCGTATCCCTCCCAATTATAGTTGCTGACTTGTCCATGTAACTGAAGGAGGGATTCCTCTTTGTGCCTACAGCACTTTCTATTGATCCCTTTTGTCTTTGAAAGTAAAGACATGAAGAAGAATCCTTTATCTCTGATTTCTTATTTTACATTTTCCTGGGACTGCCGCTTCCTCTGTGATTAAAGAAATCATTAACAGTTTGTCAACACACTGCAGTATCAGATTAACACAAGGTCACCGGCAGGATTCTCCGGAGTTGCTGCATTATTGCCGTATGCTTCCAGATTAATAAACCCTACATGTCCACAACAAATTACAATTTTTCCTACATCACGCTGTATTATTTGGGTAAGGCACTGTAAGTGTGCTTGGGTAATTGTCAGAGATTATGAGGCTTGCAGAAGTCAAATTTTACTGTAGAAGACAAATGGCGGAATTTCGAAAAAACAGGGTTTTTAAGGCTCGGTTCACACTGACATACTGCAACTACAGTGCCTTGCGAAAGTATTCGGCTCCCTTGAATTTTTCAACCTTTTCCCACATTTCAGGCTTCAAACATAATGATAAAAAATGTAATTTTATGGTGAAGAATCAACAACAAGTGGGACACAATTGTGAAGTTGAACAATATTTATTGCGTATTTTAAATTTTTGTATGAAATAAAAAACTGAAAATTGGGTGCAATATTATTCATCCCCTTTACTTTCCGTGCACCAAACTCACTCCAGAAGTTCATTGAGGATCTCTGAATGATCCAATGTTGTCCTAAATGACTGATGATAAATATAATCCTCCTGTGTGTAATGAAGTCTCCGTATAAATGCACCTGCACTGTGATAGTCTCAGTGTTCTGTTTAAAGCACAGATAGCATCATGAAGATCAAGGAACACAACAGGCAGGTCTGTGATACTGTTGTGGAGAAGTTTAAAGCCGGATTTGGTTGCAAAAAGATTTCCAAAACTTTAAACATCCCAAGAAGCACTGTGCAAGCGATCATATTGAATTGGAAGGAGTATCATACCACTACAAATCTACCAAGACCCAGCAGTCCCTCAAAAATGTCATCTCAAACAAGGAGAAGACTGATCAGAGATGCAGCCAAGAGGCCCATGATCACTCTGGATGAACTGCAGAGATCTACAGCTGAGGTGGGAGAGTCTGTCCATAGGACAATTATCAGTCATATACTGCACAAATCTGGCCTTTATGGAAGAGTGGCAAGGAGAAAGCCATTTCTCAAAGATATCCTTAAAAAGTGTTGTTTAAAGGGGTTATCCGGCTTCTTTGACTTTTTTTTTTATTTCCCTATTGGGCTACATTGGGGCAGGTAAGTAGATAGAGAGCACTTACCTGCCCTGCTGTCAGCCCCTCTCCCCCAGCTCAGAGCGGTCATGTGACCGCTCCTGCCGCGATTTTGCTGCTTCCGGTCATTTCATGTCAACATGGGCAGGGCCATGTTGACATGCAAATGTGGAACAGCATGTCGCCTCCCTGCTGGGCTGTACAGTGCGTGGAGTTCCCGCCCCCTTCCATGCACCCTCCCACACATTCCCCCGCACCTCTTTTACTCTCCAGTAAACTCCCCCTGCACTGCTGTGGGGTCCGTGCCCTGGGGGAGGGGCCTGGTGGCGGCTGCCGTGGTGTCAGCGCCAGCACCAGGCCCCCTGCCCAGGATCGCACATTCAAATGTACCGGCATCACAGATCACAGATGCCGGTACATTTGAAAGTGCTGATGAGAAGCAGCGCAGCGCTGCTTCTCATCACTGCCCGGCTGTCTGTGCTCTCTTCAGCACAGCGGTGACGTCACTACTGTGCTGATATGTCCAGAGCACAGACAGCTGGCGAACGTGCAGGAGCGGCGGCGACCGAGGACGGGTGAGTATGTATTCCACATGTGTTCCCTATGGGGTGGGGTGCGCAGAGCCATATGTGTGCGTGTGCAGAGCCATATGTGTGCGTGTGCAGAGCCATATGTGTGCGTGTGCAGAGCCATATGTGTGCGTGTGCAGAGCCATATGTGTGCGTGTGCGGTACAGAGCCATATGTGTGCGTGTGCAGAGCCATATGTGTGCGTGTGCAGAGCCATGTGTGTGCGGTGCAGAGCCATATGTGTGCGTGTGCGGTGCAGAGCCATATGTGTGCGTGTGCGGTACAGAGCCATATGTGTGCGTTGCAGAGCCATGCGTGTGCGGTGCAGAGCCATGCGTGTGCGGTGCAGAGCCATATGTGTGCGTGTGCGGTGCAGAGCCATATGTGTACGTGTGCGGTACAGAGCCATATGTGTGTGGTGCAGAGCCATATGTGTGCGTGTGCAGAGCCATGCGTGTGCGGTGCAGAGCCATATGTGTGCGTGTGCGGTGCAGAGCCATATGTGTACGTGTGCGGTACAGAGCCATATGTGTGCGGTGCAGAGCCATATGTGTGCGTGTGCGGTGCAGAGCCCGATGTGGGGCTGTTATTTTCAATGCTGTAGTGATACAGGTCAGCTGCTGGGGAAGAATATTGACAGGGAATGGGTGTGCAGGGGGCGGGCAGAGAGCGAGGCTGGACACTGGGGTGGGGCTGGACACTGAGGCTGGACACTGGGGTGGGTGGTGACAGCTCTGACTGAGGTTCAGCACAGGAAGTGGTCATGTTTGCTGGATCTGAATGTAAACAAGAGCTGCAGAGAATAAAGGGTGAATTCAAGAGGAACAAAAGTTAGAAAACAAAAAATAACAATGTAGGTGTGATTTATATGACAATACAGCACAGATAAACTCAAACATTTTTGTTAAGCTAATGTCGGACAACTCCTTTAAAGTTTGCCACAAGCCACCTGGGAGATACCAAACATGTGGAAGAAGGTGCTCTGGTCAGATGAAACCATAAGGCTATGTGCGCACTAGGCGTTTTTGCCGCGTTTTTAGCGGCGTTTTTTACCGCGTTTTTGTGCTGAAAACGCAGTGACATTGCTTCCCCAGCAATGTCAATGGGTTTTCAGAAGTGCTGTCCTCACACAGCGGTTTTTTTTAGCTGCGTTTTTGTGGTGACCACAAAAACGCAGCATGTCAATTATTTCTGCGTTTTCCACTGCGTTTTTCACTCATTGAATTCAATGAGATGTTAAAAACGCAATGAATAACGCATATAGCCGCGTTTCTATGACTAAAAACGCAGCTATAAACGCAAGGGGTGGGTACTACAGTGACGTGTACAGGAAGAGGATTCCTTCTGTTGGTAAACACAGAAGCATGAATCCTCCCGGTGCCGTCACCGCTGCTTCCACCTCCCGTCCTGTGCATGTCAGCTCCGTGCGGCGCCATGTCTGGGCGGGAGGTGGAGGCAGCGGCGAAAACCAAAGTGAACAGTAGAAAAATAAAAAAATGTCATATATACTCACCTGTCCGCAGGGTCCCGGTGCCATGCCCGCTCCCAGCTCCTCCCGGTCCCGCCGCTCTGGCTGTGTGCAGTCTCCCCGGGGCAGGACCTTGCTTGCAGGACCTGGCGCTGATCACCTGATGCAGTCACCTGACGCATCAGCTGATCGCGGTGTCGCCGGCTTTTTCGCGCCCGGCCGGCTATCAGCTGATCCTGCCGTCAGGGGACTTCATCAGCTGATTACCGGCAGCTCCGGCAGCGATCGTATAGGATCAGACTCCTGTCCAATCGATCGCTCCAGGAGCTGCCGGTAATCACCACAGCACATAAGTGAGTATTATTTTTTTTTTTTTTTTCTACTGATGCATCAGCTGATTGTATAATCGGCTTTTATACAATCAGCTGATGTGTGATGGGATTCAGGCACTTGATCCTGACACATCATCTGATCGCTTTGCCTTCCTTCCAGCAAACCGATCAGATGATATTGGATCCTGATTGGACGGCGCGGGACCCTGACCCAGGATTACTGCGGAGGGGGGTTTATTTCAATAAAGATGGAGTCACTAATTGTGTTGTGTTTTATTTCTAATAAAAATATTTTTCTGTGTGTTGTGTTTTTTTTTTATCATTACTAGAAATTCATGGTGGCCATGTCTAATATTGGCGTGACACCATGAATTTCGGGCTTAGGGCTAGCTGATAATATACAGCTAGCCCTAACTCCATTATTACCTAGCTAGCCACCCGGCATCAGGGCAGCTAGAAGAGTTGGATACAGCGCCAGAAGATGGCGCTTCTATGAAAGCGCCATTTTCTGGGGTGGCTGCGGACTGCAATTCGCAGTGGGGGTGCCCAGAAAGCATGGGCACCCTGCACTGTGGATTCCAATCCCCAGCTGCCTAGTTGTACCCGGCTGGACTCAAAAATTAGGCGAAGCCCACGTCATTTTTTTTTTTTAATTATTTCATGAAATAATTAAAAAAAAAGGGCTTCTCTATATTTTTGGTTCCCAGCCGGGTACAAATAGGCAGCTGGGGGTTGGGGGCAGCCCGTACCTGCCAGCTGTACCCGGCTAGCATACAAAAATATGGCGAAGCCCACGTCATTTTTTTTTCTTTTTGGGCAAAAAACTGCATACAGTCCTGGATGGAGGCTGCTGAGCCTTGTAGTTCTGCAGCTGCTGCCTGCTCTCCTGCATACACTAGTGAATGGAGGATGCTGAGACTTGTAGTTCTGCAGCTGCTGTCTGCTCTCCTGCATACACTAGTGAATGGAGGATGCTGAGACTTGTAGTTCTACAGCTGCTGTCTGCTCTCCTGCATACACTAGTGAATGGAGGATGCTGAGACTTGTAGTTCTGCAGCTGCTGTCTGCTCTCCTGCATACAATGAACATTTTGAAGAAGGAAATGACATCAGACCTTTTTTTTTTTTTTTTCATCAACAATCTTTAATGGCATTGTGCACTGATTAAAAACGCAGTGAGCAAAAACGCAGCAAAAAACGCACCAAATCGCGGCAAAAACGCATGCGTTTTTGCCGCGTTTTTTTAGCCGCGGGTGCGTTTTTTAGACAAAAACGCACATAAAAACGCAGCGTGAAAAAAACGCCTAGTGCGCACATAGCCTAAAAGCAACACTGCTCATCACCCTGAACACACCATCCCTACTGTCAAACATGGTGGTGGCAACATCATGGTTTGGGCCTGCTTACTTCAGCAGGGACAGGGAAGATGGTTAAAATTGATGGGAAGATGGATGGGGCCAAATACAGGACCAATCTTGAAGGAAACCTGTTGGAGTCTGCAAAAGACCTGAGACTGGGACAGAGATTTGTCTTCCAACAAGACAATGATCCCAAACATAAAGCAAAATCTACAATGGAATGGTTCACAAATAAACGTTTAGAATGGCCAAGTCACAGTCCAGACCTGAATCCAATCAAGAATCTGTGGAAAGAGCTGAAAACTGCTGTTCACAAACGCCTCCATCCAACCTCACTCAGCTCCAGCTGTTTACAAAGGAAAAATGGGCGAGAATTTCAGTCTCTCCATGTGCAAAACTGATAGACACATACCCCAAGTGACTGCAGCTGTAATCACAGCAAAAGGTGGCACTACAGAGTATTAACTTAAAGGGGATGAATAATATTGCACGCCCCAATTTTCAGTTTTTTATATTTTACAAAAATTTAAAATAAGTAATAAATTTTGTTCACCTTCACAATTGTGTCCCACTTGTTGTTGATTCTTCACCATAAAATGTAAATTTTTATCTTTATTTGAAGCCTGAAATGTGGGAAAAGGTTGAAAAATGCAAGGGGGCTGAATACTTTCGCAAGGCACTGTAAATCTAGGTTTCTGGCGGAATCTTCAAAAATCAGGATTCCGAGATGACGGAGCCATTCACTTCATTCTGGGTCACTTTAGATACTGTCCGGCCAGGATCTTACTCAAAAATATTGTTAGGATTTAGCTTCACTGACCGCTTCCAGCGATCATCATGTGACCGCATTTAAATGGGGAAACGTGCCGACTACAGTCTCCGCCATGTAACCACATTCCTATTATTGGGGTCACCTGCCTGTTGGAACCAACAAATCCTGATAATATGGGCATTGGATGACGTTAGGTTTTGGCACTCTGTAGCACTTTACGAAAATCTCACAAGGAGTGGACAACCCTTTTTAAGTTGGTGGAACGCATCACGTTCATTTTCGTTCTTCTGCAAAATATATCAAAAGTGTCTGAATGTGGTTTACACCAGTTGTCCATGTGTATGTGGGAGTCGGGGGAGCTTACACTTGATAAACAGCTATTTAAGGAGTGTTTCCTCTAATCTTTGATAAGGGAAAACTCACTGATCACTGGTGGTTCGTCTGTTGGCACTCCAGTGATCCCAAGATCAGGGGCTTTGGAACCCCGGCAATGGCGCTCTGTAGCCGCATCACGAATGGAGCAGAGGTGTTCCTAGTGTAGACCCCAATCCATTTATTGTCTATGCAACTGCAGAGTGCAGCTCTTTACTTTTTTTTCTGGCGGTCCCATAGAAAATGCAGTGATCCAAGGGATCAACAAGTTATCGGCTATCCCATGGATAAGGGATAATTTGTTTGTTTTGGGGAGGGAATAATCCTTTAAAAGGGTTGTCCACTACTAGGACAACCCTTTCTGATTCCACGTTTTCCCCAGGTAAAATAAAAAAAGGCCTATACTCTATACCGTGGCCGGCGCGGTTGTAGTGTTCCTGGGGCTCATGTGACATTGTGACGTCATGCGATCCCCACATCCAATCAGCCAGGGCTTCTGTCTTCCCGCCTTCGGACACAGGAGCAATCAACAGGAAGAGAGGGGCAGCCGCAACGTCACTTCCTGTTGGTTAACTTGTTTGTCCAAAGTGGGGGAGACAGAAGTTGTTGCGGATTGGATGCGGGGCTCACGTGACATCACAACCCCACATGATTCACAGCACCTTGAGCCGCGGTGCGCCAACCATGGAAGTAAGTATAGGTTTTTATACTTTTGCTAGGGGAAATGTGGAATCAGAAGGGGTTGTCCTAGTAGTGGACAACCCCTTTAAGGAAATGTATCACACTGTGGAAGCTCTATATAGGTAATGGGAACATGGCTTCATTTAAACAGATGTGTGCGGCTTTTTTTTTCTCTGACACCATATGGGTCCAAAGTTTCATTGATCCATACACACATCAGTTTTAAAAACTGATCCATGTGTCCATTTCTTGAGACTTGGTTCATGACTGATTCCGATCCGTTTTCCAGATCAGACTTGACCATTAAATATGAGGATTCATATATACCAGATGAAACATGGAAGACAGACTCTGTACTTCAGGGCTGGGACACACAGCAAAAAAAAATCTGATGAGTAGAATGTAATAAAAAAATTGCATTCTACCCGGACCCATGTTACTCTATGGGGCCATTGCCATCTGCAATTTTTTTTTTTCTCAGCCCTATGGACCGAAAAAACAATGACCGCATGCTGCCAGTAACAAAAAGTCTCGCAGCCATACAAGTCTATGGGTGCGAGTGAAACATCGGACTGCACTCGGATGACACCAGAGTGCAGTGCGATGATCGTATCAGCTGACAATGGAGAAGATGGAGAGATTAATCCCGCCCTCTCCTCCACTGCTGTGATCCGATTGCAGGATCAGATCACAATATAATGACATGTTCAAGGCACAGCGGGAGCCAAGGGTCATTAGCGTATTGCATCCAATGCTCTCATGCTTGTGTGGCCCCAGCCTTACAGCTTCATCTTTATTCACAAAGCCATTAAGTCTGTGTGCACACATTGCGTTTCTGCAGCATTTTTGGTGCGTTTTTGCTTGCAGATTTGCCACACAACTGCTAGCAAATCCTTTATGCCTGAAAAGTCAATGAGAACCCTGAAGTCTCATGCGCACGTTCAGGATTTTCTCCGTCCAGATTTGTTCTTTCTGCATTTTTGGCAGCAGTTTTCAACAGTTGACTCCAATGAAAAAAAAAAAAGCGCATGAAAAAATGCAGCAAAACGCACGTTTTTGCCTCTGCTTTTTTATTGCCGAAAGATATGGAAACGATGCAGAAATTTCTGTAATCAAATCTGCAACGTGCACATATAGCCTAAGGGTACCGTCACACTAAGCGACGCAACCAGCGATCCCACCAGCGATCTGACTTGGCAGGGATCGTTGGTGCGTCGCTACATTGTCGCTGGTGAGCTGTCAATCAGGCAGATCTCCACAGTGATAAGAGATCAGCCACCAGCGACCTGTGTAACGATGCTGTACTTCATAACCATGGTACACATCGGGTTACTAAGCAAAGCGCTTTGCTTGGATACCCGATATGTACCTTGGTTACCAGCGTCCGCAGCTCCCAGAAGCCGGCTCCCTGCACACGTAACCATGGCACACATCAGGTTACTAAGCAAAGCGCCTTGCTTGGATACCCGATATGAACGTTGGTTACCAGCTTACCGCAGGCTGCCAGAAGCCGGCTCCCTGCACATTCAGATCGTTGGCTCCCGCTGTCAAACACAGCGATGTGTGCTTCACAGCGGGAGAGCAACAACCAAAAAATGGCCCAGGACATTCAGCAATGACCGGCGACCTCACAGCAGGGGCCAGGTCGTTGCTGTATGTCACACACAGCGACATCGCTAGCAAGATCGCTGTTGCGTCACAGAAACCGTGACTTAGCAGCGATGTCGCTTAGTGAGACGTGGCCTTTAGAATCAATGGATAAATGAATGTTTAGACAGTCAAGTGGATGAGCGCAAATGTATAATTGATACAAAATGCATGGAAAACACACTTTCTCATGGATATAAGAACAGACACGGATGCATGAATGATACATTTCTATTGGCTTGGTACTGCGATCAGAGTCCTATTGGGTGCAGATCCCTGGGCACTCTGCACTGAACAGTGGTAGAACAGGGGAGAACAGTTGAGGAGCATTTATTCTGCAAATTCCAGGACTCGGCACATGATCGGTCTACTCCTTCATGTGCGGGGTCTGGAGCTTTCCGCACATGGAACGTCTCTTGGATTCTTCGGTCATGTAACCCGCCCTGACTGTACAAATGGATATGTTTCAACTGCTATCCTCATTACCTATATAGCAGTGTCAGCAGTTTTGAGGGGGTTAAAACTACTGACAGTCTCCCTTTAAATTGATAGTCTCTTTTATAAGGTCTTTGCAGGAAGGGGATACCCCTTTAACACGAGGTAGTGTTAGGAATTTTGTCTATGGATGACTTTTGTTTTATGTGGTTTGCTATATTTAGCATAAAGTTGCTGATTTAGAGTAGAGAAAACAGAGGTTGTTTGTACTAGCATGTCCATTTGTTGAATTCTGCGATGAAATCTTGAAAGCGGAGCCTCGTATACCAGCGTTGTTTTTCTAAGCAATATGAGATTTCATCTGAATAGCACATACCAAGAACACCTTAGCTTGCTGTGACTCATCTGTGCACCATATGTCTTATGAAATTAACTTCTTTGCGTTGTTTTGTCAGGCTTTACTGGCTGTTTGACAAAATCAAAGCAGAGAAATGCATTTCACTTTCTGCACTGCACGATTTAATTTCACTAGATAGATATTTACACACTTTTGAACTTTACGATGACATACACATGGGAGGATAATTATTTCACAATAATGCCTGTTTCAGACTATGTCTGTGCTTTTTTTTATAATTCGTTTTAGGGTTCCATTTAAAGCCCTCCAAAAAATGGGGACTCAGACGTGCCCATGGCGGTGCCATTTATTTGAAATAGGCAGACTGAGTCCAAGATTTTGAACTTATATGTAGAGAAGGTATTCACACCAGAGACTATGTAAGGGGAATATATGAAAAGCAGAAACTGCTGTGTGAATACTGACATGAAAAATCCAATAGCTATATGTAAGAATGAAAATATGAAAATGGAATCTGCATTACTGCCATGAACATATGAATCAAGAGAAATTTAGCTACTGAATTGATCAATGCAATAGAGCCCCAACACTACGCCAAAGTATTTCTCTACGTTGGGGTCCCTAGCTTGTGTGTGTCCTCTCATGCAGTTAAAAAAACTTACCGTGTATGGGAAGCTGAGACCCAGGCTATATATGCGTATAATGTGGACTGGCAATAGGTGTGGGTGGGGCCGGGTTCACAAACGAAAGACTACAAATCAATTAAGAAATAACGTCTGGAAGACCATTCTGAGTCTGAACTGGGTGCAAAAACCAAAAAAATCTACACTATATGGAGAGAAGGTATGCACACCAGTGACTATGCAAGGGGAATATCTGAAAAGCATTTATTTATTATTTATTTATTATTTATTTCTTGATTGATTTTGTAGTTTTTCGTTTGTGAACCCTCCCCACTCACACCTATTGCCAATCCATATCATACGCATAAATAGCCGGGGTCTCAGCTTCCCATACACGGTAAGTTTTTTAACTGCATGAGAGGGCACACACAAGCTAGGGACCCCAACGTAGAGAAATACTTTGGCGTAGTGTTGGGGCTCTATTGCATTGATCAATTCAATAGCTAAATTTCTCTTTATTCGTATGTTCATGGCAGTAATGCAGATTCCATTTTCATATTTTCATTCTTACATATAGCTATTGGATTTTTCATGTCAGTATTCACACAGCAGTTTCTGCTATTTCATGTATTCCCCTACATAGTCACTGGTGTGCATACCTTCTCTCCATATAGTGTAGATTTTTTAGGTTTTTACACCCAGTTCAGACTCAGAATTGGTGTTCCAGATGTTAGTTCTTAATTTACAAGATTTTGAACTTGACTTTCTTTCCTCTTTTTGACATAGTCCCTATTTTTCAGGACATTCAGCCAGAAGCTCCTGATGGAATTAAGAACTGGAGCACAGACATTTTCTGAACTTGGCATCAATCTTGTTTTTGCACCAGCTTTCGGGTATGATAAACAGGCAAATTCTGCCCAGAATCGACATTGCTTTGCACATGTTCTGTCTTATTCCACTTCTTCCAACTGCTTTTAGGGTTTGGAAACCCTGAAGTTGTTTAAAGAAGTAACATGCTCATTTTTGGGGTAGCTTCTGAGAGCATAGAGCAAAATACTCTGATGCCGCAAGAATGACAGCAAAGCCTCCTTAGGAAAATGACTGCTGGTATTTTCCTGAGGTGTCTTCATTGGAGAAAACGTGACGGCTGAGCCGGCATCTAAATGGATTTTTTTGTGTGTGTGTGTGGTGCATACTACATACGATCATGCTGCTGTTGTTACCCCCAGTGCGAGCTGATCAAACACCGCAAGTGGCTTCCACAATTGGTTTGCATATGTAAAGCACCCAAACTCTGTTTTTTGAGAGTCTGTGATTGGTACAGATATAGAACCTCGCGTCCGCTCATCTCTACTATCAGTATCATAGTCCTGGACAACACCTTTAAAGGGAACCGGTCACAAGATTTGGTGACTATAAGCTATGGCCACCACCAGTGGGCTCTTATATACAGCATTCTAACATACTGCATATAAGAGCCCAGGCCGCTGTGTAGAACGTAAAAATCACTATATAATACTCACCTAAACGGTCGGTGCGGTGCAGACTGGTCAGATGAGTGTCTCCGTTCTCCGGCACCAGCGTCTCCTCTTTCGGCCATCTTTGTCCTCCTTCTGAAGCCTGGGTTCATGTTGCGTCCTACGTCATCCACATTAGCTGGCATTGAGATCCTGCACAGGCGTAGTTTGGTTTGCCCTGAGTAGGGCAGATCAAAATATTGTAGTGCGCCTGCGCGGGACCTCAATACCGGCTAGGGTTGATGACGTAGGATGCGTCCAGGCTTTAGGAGGAGGACAAAGATGGCTGAAATCGGAGGTACCGGAGAACAGAGACACTCATCTGACCAGTCTGCACCGCACCACCCGTAGGTGAGTATTATA
The DNA here is from genome assembly GCF_048569485.1 of Anomaloglossus baeobatrachus. NCBI lineage: Eukaryota > Metazoa > Chordata > Amphibia > Anura > Aromobatidae > Anomaloglossus > Anomaloglossus baeobatrachus. The sequence goes on from NC_134361.1 coordinate 188,305,985, forward strand.
TAGTGATTTTTACGTTCTACACAGCGGCCTGGGCTCTTATATACAGCATATTAGAATGCTGTATATAAGAGCCCAGTGGTGGTGGCCGCAGCTTATAGGCCCCAAATCTGGTGACAGGGTTCCCTTTATATCTAGCCTAGATTTCTAGCTCTTGTGGCCCCTGGGTCATAAGATTTTCTAGACCCTGCATATAATGAAGAATCGTGCTACACGATTGACCCAACTAGGACTTTGGTTGGTCCATCAGGTGCCATATTTCTTACAAAATTGTATACATATTACTGGAATCCTCTTCTTTCTGGAGAACTAGTCTCGGTGTATTTGGCACTTTGTTTTACCATCCAGGTGTTGAATAATGTGCGTAAAATTTCGCTTGTTTAATTAATTTGACAGCAGTTTACATTTTCCAGCTCCCCCACTTGTAGATGAAGGAAGGCTGGTGTGCGTGGAATGTGTTCGGCCATTAATAATTGTATTCGTCTCAGAGAATCCCATTTGACTATTCCGAGAACTCTATATATTTGTCTTGCTGTAATGTTCTTTGTAAGTTAATAAATGGCATTCCATTTATTACATGAATATCTTTGCGGTATTTATGTGTAAAAGGATTTGCACGTGTCTGTGTTCTCGTGTCTATTTTCATATGTGGCTAAATTCCATAACTTTGGCACTTTGTGTTCTGAAAATTCCAGTGGTGCAAAAAGAGGGATTTTTTTTGGTAGCCATTTGCATATTTTTATAGTCTTTTTTTCTATTTCTGCAGCCACATTTCAGGCAGGAAGAACTCAATTACCCCATAGGGAAATTGTGGAATTAGATAGCGCTTTGTGAATTGAATGATTCGTCCATTTAGGCCGGTTTCACACATCCGGCTTTTCGCTTGTTTGCCGGATCCGGCGCTCTCCCGTACAGACAATACAGTACAGTGACAGCGCTGTAACTTCCGGGTCACATGCGCCGGTCACATGACAGCATGTGACCGGCGCTTGTTGCGCTGTCACTGTACTGTAGTCACTGTATGGGAGAGCGCCGGATCCGGCAAACAAGCGAAAAGCCGGATGTGTGAAACCGGCCTCAGGAACACAAATCTTTCAAAGAAATGTTTAAAGTCGCAGCATTTTCCTTATGACTAGAGATGAACGAACCCGAACTGTAAAGTTCTGGGTTCGTACAGAACACACAGAACCCAGACTTCTTTTAAAGAAGAAAAAAAAGTGTCCGAGTTCGAAGTTTTGGTGCTAACCGCCCAATTGAGCATCGCTTTTTTGGGTACACTCGGTGTTCATCCCAATGAGAGCCACTTGCAGTCTTTGGATGGCTCGCAATGTTTTCGGATGTAGCGTGTCCACAACAAAAAAAACCCTCTCGCCCTCCCTTCCCCGTAAATGCTCTGTTTATGGTTGGCTTAGGAGTGGACATATCATTGGTGCAATCTGTGCAGCCGCTCAGGGGTCCAAGAGGTAAGGGGGCAACTATGACCTCCAAAGCAGGTGGAATTGTGAATTTTGATGAGCTCTTGGACTGAAAAGGGCCCGTATACAGTTTTCTGTTTATGTCTGCCAGTAGATTGGGCAGTTCTACTCTGCCCCCACATACATCCAATCATTGACTTCCAATGGGATTCGGGATCAAGGTCAAGTCCCGGTCCTGAACTGAACTTTTTTCTAAAGTCCGTCTGAACCTGGCGAATCCGAACTTCCACAGGTCCATTCATCTCTACTTATGATTAATGATGACCGAGCACAAAAGTGCTTGAGTGCTCTTTACTCGAGTCGAGCCAGTTGAACGCTCAGACGGGCTTGAATCAAGTAATAATAATCTTTACTTTTATATAGTGCCAACATATTCCACAGCGCTTTACATACATCAGCTGCACTATCCGCATTGGGGCTCACAATCTAAATTCTCTTTCAGTATGGTCTTTGGAGTGTGAGAGGAAATCTGAGAACCCGGAAGAAATCCACGCAAATGTGGCGCCCCTGACCCGGTCAGGCACCACTGAGTACTGCACCCACACTGGGACAGTGCTTCCAGGTAATTCCAAAGGCCAGAGAGAGGTGTGTACGCACAGACACACAGCAACCAGGTCTCCCACACCATTAGATGGGACCCTTGGGCAGTCCCTGGAGGGGCCTGGCCTTCAATTCCTGTCAAGGGGTGTAGTGGAGGGGCTGAAAGCTAGGTTGCAGAGGCTGTCAGCAAAGTAGGAGGAGAGCCAGTCTGGTAGCAGTGAGTGGTGGCTGCTAGGAGACGCAGGCGCGCGCACGCTAGTCAGACCCTGCACGTGTAGTAGCCGTTAGCGGGGGAGAACGGTTTCCAGCAAGTCAGTCAAAAAGATGCTGAGGAAGTCAGCTGGTCGAGTACGGGGACTCCTGGTGACTAGGCACGCATGGGGAACAGGTCCCTAGAGTAGATGTCCATTTATTGATCTGCTAAACCTGCCGGTGAGGGTACCTCACCAACCATCTAGAGTCCGAGCTTCAGCAACAACAGGGGGACCCATAACGAGACAGAGCCAGAAGCCATCTCACCTGGTCCACGCTGCCGGAGAACGGGCCAAAAAGGGGAGAAAAGGCAGCAGCAACTTCGCTGGATAGATCCCACGTACTTCAAGTCAGGAGTCATCCGAACAAAGAAGTGCTAGGAAGGCGAGTTAATGGTTACCATCTGATCGGCCTGAAGGAGTTCCTGGTTCCACCTGGTTTATCTCAGCATCGCCCGGGTTACCTCACGATAACATCTGAAAGTGAGTAAAACAAGTTGAAAGACTTTCTGGCCTGAGACTGAGTTATTCTGGGACCTGTTGTTCTACACACCCGAGCCCCTGGGGCCAGCCTCATTCACGGGAGGCCACACCATCAGACTGCAGACTCCATCAGCCCCAGACGCTCGTTAAATCTGCAGTGGCGGTCACCCATATCCCTGACCGCAAACCGTGAGTGGCGTCACGACTCCTACATACATAAACTGATATACCTGTTGCCAGAGTTACCAAAGTGGAGACCCTGTGGCATCCCTGAAGGTGGAGTGAAGTCCCTGGGGCAACTGCTACAGGTGGGCGACACACAAACGCCTAACAGATGTTGTCCTTGGTGGGATTTGTCCCAGGACTCCAGCGCTGCAAGACTGCAGTGCTAACCACTGAGCCACTCTGCTGCCCAAGTAGCGAGTATAATGGAAGGCAATGATTGGGAAGTTCGGGTCTCCGTACATATACAGCCAGACATAAACAGAGCATTTCCAAAGGAGGGTGGAAATGGTTTTTTTTACATACCGCAACCGAATAGATTTTTACCCACAGTGAGAGCCGTTCAGAGACTGCAAGTGGCTCTCACTGGGGTGCTAGCTCACATCATTGGGAAATAGGGCACACACAAAAATGTATTGGAAATTGGGCACATATGGGAGGAAGCAGGCTTCCATTTTGATTTGGGTGGTGCCGTCTATAATAGGTTGTATTTATTCTGGCTCACATCATTCACTGAAGAGAGCCGGCTCTTTGTGTCAGATCGATCATGATTGACCTATCTGAGCACCAGCGATATTTGGCCGAGTTCGAGCACCCTGATGCTCAATCAAGTAGTGGCAAGTATGCTCACTCATCATCACTTATGATCCTGAAATGGTCAGTTTTGTAGAAATCCTGTAGAGAGCACAGACTAAATTCCTGGTGACCATCTTCAGCTTGTGGCCAACTGAAGCCCGTCTTCTTTTAGCAATCTTATGTCTTGCAATAAGAAGGAAGGAGCCAACTCCGCTCCCGAGACGCACAGATATTTCTTGATATTTCACAGTTTTAAATGTAATATGTGGGTTTGGGAAACCCTGAGGTGGATCAAAGAAGGGACATGTGCATTCTTTCTATCAGAGGCCACGTGTTTCCCAATTCGAAAGTATAGAATAAAAGCCTCCGGCTGCGGAAGAACGATGGCAAAGCCGATTCAGGAAAACGTCAGCATGTTGAAGCGGTTTGGCTCAAAAAACTCAATGGGTTGCCAACGTCTAAAAGACACTGTGTGCATATACTCGAAGTGTCTACTTTTTCTGTATACGTTTATCTCTCTTTGGGTGTTTTTTTTGTAGGCATAAATGCCTCAAGAATTGAAAAATCTGCTCCAAAATCTCCATAAAAAAATTCTGTGTGAACATACAATACGGAAGGAAATGCTGCATTATTATTTGTCGTCTCGTGACCTTTTTTTTGGGTGTTCTATTAACCCAGTAAGGTGCACACGTACACATTTCATCACTAGATGATTAAAACTCTATTACTGGAAATGGAAATTACATCAGGTTACACTCCTAAGCCATTATCATAGGTAAAATCTCAAGTGCAAACATTGTAGTCCGTTTTGGCTGGGTAAACATAGGGGAGCTATTATAATAAATGCGGCTAACACAAAGAGCCCATGGTCTCCATCCAAAAGGATGCTCGAGTTTCAAAGTGGCTAGACAAGCCTTGTGCTCTGTGAATCACTGCATTCATTACCCAAGTGACTGATAGAGATTGGAATTCTTCTCGATAGTAAAGAACCAGCGGCCGGACAGTTTTTTAATAAATGACTCTCGTATGAAATAAAAAGTTATGCCACGAATTCAACATCTGTTCCATTTCTTCTCTGATTTTAAGATCGTAACTGTTGTGTGGTAACAGTAATGGAGGTGGCACGGTGTTGCCCAAACTCTACACCTGCAGATTCCACCACCATAAATCGACTGCTCTTTACAATCTCTTCTATGAGGATGCACAAGGAGGTTCCACCACCATAAATCGACTGCTCTTTACAATCTCTTCTATGAGGATGCACAAGGAGGTTCCACCACCATAAATCAACTGCTCTTTACAATCTCTTCTATGAGTATGCAGAAGAAGGTTCTACCACCATAAATCGACTGCTCTTTACAATCTCTTCTATGAAGATGCACAAGGAGCTTCCACCACCATAATGTGACTGCTCTTTACAATGTCTTCTATTAGGAAGCACAAGGAGTTTAAACCACGATAAATCGAATGCTTTTGACAATCTCTTCCATGAAGAAGCACAAAGAGGTTCCAACACCATAAATCGACTGCTTTTTACAATCTCTTCTATGAGGAAGCACAGGGAGGTTCCACCACCATAAATCAACTGCTCTTTACAGTCTCTTCTATGAGGATGCACAATGAGGTTCCACCACCATAAATCGACTGCTTTTTACAATCTCTATCAGGATGCACAAGGAGGTTCTGTTCTACCACCTTAAATCAACTGCTCTTTACAACCTCTTCTAGGAGTATGCAGAAGGAGGTTCCACCACCATAAAGTGACTTTTCTTTACAATCTCTTTTATGAAGGATGCACAAGGAGGTTCCACCACCATAAATCGACTGCTCTTTAGAATCTTTTCTATGAGGATGTACAAGAATAGAAGACAATCTATGCTGCAGTAATCAATTGATCATTAATCATTGTGATTGCCTTAAGCAGAAGACTTGGGATCCCCGTATTAGTGATCAGTAGGAGACCCAGCGTTGGAGTCCTCAAGCAATAATCACCTAGTCTGTGGTTATGTGATCAATTTTGATCATTGTTTATTTTTCCCAATTTGTTTCCTTTCGACTTTTATGCCACTTTCTGTTTTGTGTCACAACTGTCCAGACATTGATGATATAGAGACTTGTGATTTCTGGTGCCTATATCTGTATGTCTGAGTGGCATAAAGGAGGTTCTTGGGAGAGTTTATCAAAAATATTCAACATACCAGTGCCCTGCTTACAATATTAAGGTGTTTTTTTTCATAGCTAGACAACAGAACATGCTTCGTGCTTACAAGTTTTTTTTTTTTTAATTCTTTTTGCGCTTGTAAGCGCTGTTTTGGACCTGGCCAGGATGACTGTAGCGCCCTGTTACCGACTGATCCCAGCCATTTCTAACAGTTTTTACAAGCTAGTCCACAGCAGTAGCTGGTCTACTAGCCGATAAGCTGTACACACAAAAAAGTATTAGGCTGTTCACATGTCCAGTATTCATCGGTTCAAACAGATCCACTGGCAAAAAAATTGCGCAAACACAATTTTTTGACATGAAGAGCAAACCAGAGGTTCGGTGTTTGTACTGAGCACAGACCTTCCACCCCTCCCCAGAGTTCGGGTGCTTAATGTATGCAAACCACTTTGGCTAGGTTCGCACACTGCGTCTTTTTGACGCTGCGTTTTTGTGCGGTTTTGGCCGCTAAAAACGCACAAAAACGCACCTGCGTCGAAAAAATGCATCACAAAACGCATGCGTTTTTGCCGCGATTTGGTGCGTTTTTGGCTGCGTTTTGCTGCGTTTTTGATCTCTGCGTTTTGCTGCGTTTTTCCAATGCATTGCATGGGGGGAAAACGCAGAAAAACGCAGGAAAGAACTGACATGTCCATTTTTTTTTTAACTCAAAAACGCAGGTAAAAAAAACAGATGTGTGCGGACAGCAAAAATGAAAACTCATAGACTTTGCTGGGGAAGCAAAGTCCTGCAGTTTTGAGGCCAAAAACGCACCTGAAAAACGCCGCGAAAAACGCACTGTGCGCACATAGCCTTACGCGAGCATCACTGTGCTCGGGTACACTCGGTGCTCAGACCAGTGTGAGCCGCTTGTAGTGTTTGATCGGCTTGCATCAGAGTATCAACAGTATAATCGGATGTAGTGTGCACCCCAAAAAAACCGACCTCCCCCTGGAAGTGATCTGTTTATGGCTGGCTGCATGTGGGCTAAGACCCGAACTGCCCAGTTAGGGTTCAGGTCAAGTCCAGGTCCCAAACTGAAATCCGGCTGAACTCACTAAACTAAACTTCCACGAGTCCGCTCATCTTTAGACATGTGACCTCGGCCTTCATTCCTCAAGAACGGCTGAAAATTTTAAGCAGCGCTAGTTTGCAAAAGTGGCTCATGAGAAGGACATAAAATTCAAAATATATCCTAGAAAAAAAGGCAGTCTTACCAAAACCAGATCACACTATAGGATAGTTATACAGACAGCCTATTAGTGACTCCCATACTATTAGATCAGGCGGGCTGCCAAGCACTATATAAGTGCACCCCAATTGTCAATGGGAAACTTATTCTGGGGAAAAAAAAAATAGTAAGATTTGGGGAAATGTTGGAGATGGTGGAGTTCTCCCGATATTTCACATTCTCTGCATACAACGTATTTCCTCAGCCATGGGCTTTGTGTGAACACATCGTTTCCTCTTTTATAAACAGGAATCAAAGTTACATTAATTATTTCCTTCTTTAGGTCTTTACAAGCCAAAATAACAATGGTCCAGCAATGTACATATTCATTTGTTCCCACTTCTCTATGTAAGATTGTGTGTTTATTGTAGATAGTGCACATTTTATACATTAATCAGCAGCGTATGTATTTGAGGATTTTTAGATAACTTATGGGTTTTTTTCCATTGAGTGAGGGTTTCTTAACTTATTTTCTGATAGAAACCCACCAGCCATGAAATTTAGTCTACAAAGCAATGGATGATCATGCTCTTCAATGAAACTGCTACCTGATATGTGAGCCCAAATATATGCATTACACACTTAGGGGTACTTTACACGTTACGACATCGCTAGCATCGGCTAGCGATGTCCAGCGCGATAGTACCCGCCCCCGTCGCACATGCGATATGTGGTGATTGCTGCCATAGTGAACATTATAGCTACGGCAGCGTCACACGCACATACCTGCTCAGCGACGTCGCTGTGACTGCCGAATTATCCCTCCTTCAAGGGGGAGGTGCGTTCGGTGTCACCGCGACGTCACTAATCGGCCGGCCAATAGAAGCGGAGGGGCGGAGATGAGCGGGACATAACATCCCGCCCACCTTCTCCCTTCCGCATTGCCATCGGGACGCAGGTAAGGAGATGTTTGTCGCTCCTGCGGGTTTACACACATCGATGTGTTGAGCTGCAGGAACGACAAACAACATCGTACCTGTGGTCGACCCGACATTATGGAAATGACCGACGCTACACAGATCACCGATTTTCAACGTTTTTGCGATCGTTTATCGTCGTACCTAGGATTTACATGTTGCGATCTCTCTACCGGCGCCGGATGTGCGTCACTAACAATGTGACCCCGAAGATATTTCAGAAGCGATGTCGCAACGTGTAAAGCCCCCCTTAGAGGGGTTGTCAAATCTTAAGATCCGATTAGTTGGGGTCCGACACCTAGCACCTCACCGATCTGTTGTTTTTTTGCTGCGGCCTAATGTAATTAGTGATTGGAGCAGTATCGGCATCGCTTTTTTGACTATGTAGTAGTCGTTGCAAAGAACTGGAGTTGACTAGTTGCTAAGCAAAGTTGTGAAACCTACATGCCACTTGTGAAATAAGTATTGAACACGCCACCAATTTTCGAAATAAATATATTTCTAAAGTGGCTATTGACATAAATTGGTCGCCAGATGTCTGTAACAACCCAGCCTATCCACACAGGCAAAGAAATCAAACTATAGATGTCCCTAAATTTAGTGATGTTTAATACTGAGAAATAACACCAGGAAAAAGTATTGAAGAAGAGGTGTAAAAAGCCATTGAAAGTCATGACATCAGCTGAAATTGATCAGTAATTTGAAAGCAATGCTGTCACTTAGTGAAAAATAATATCCGCTGGGTCAACTGATTGCCTATAAAAAGGTGTCTCATTACCTAGGTGCTACACAAGAAACATCTCATGATGGGTAAAACCAGTGAGCTGTCTCCAGATCTTCGCAGCTTTATGGTTGCAAAACATACTGATAGTTACATAGGTTGAAAAAAGACCTAGGTCCATCTAGGTCAACCTTCCTCCACCAATTATAAATTTTGAGGGCATTGGTTACAGAAGAATTTCTAAAGTACTGATGGTTAGAGTAAGCCCTGTTTGGGACATATTAAGTGAAAAGAACATAATTTAACCATAGACAGATGCTTCCCTCAAGATTTCTGACAGTGGATTGAAAAGAATTATTAGAAGAGTTGTTTAAGAGCCCAGGACCACCTGCGGAGAGCTACAGAAAGAACTGGAATCGGCAGGTCCATATGTTTCATAGAAAACAATAAGTATGCCTTTGCACTCACCCTCCATTGCCTGTATGCAAGCTCACCACGCCAAGACTCTATTGCTGCACAAAAAGCATGTTCAGGTTTGCTCAACAACAGTTAAACAAGCCCGTGAAATTCTTGAATATAGTCCGGTCAGATGAGACCAAAATTGAACTCTTTGGATGCCATAATACACACCATGTTGGAGGCCAAAAGTCAAATTATCCCCAAAACACCATACCAACAGTGAAATATGAAGATATCAGGAAACTTTTGGGATAATGGAGTAAATAATGCGGTTTTATATTCTTAACGTGTTTCGAAGTATACTCACTTCTTCATTAGGAGAACCGCAGGCTAGCGAGAGTTAATCTCTACTGGTCTTCTTGTTAGGTTCCGTTGATCACATGTGGCGAGGAGGCCTATCACATCTGCTCCCCTCCTATTTAAGCAGGATGAAATCTTCTACCCATGCCAGCTATAGTTTATATGTTGGTTTAGGTGTGGTGTCCCAGATTCTCTGGTGCAAGTCGTGCTTAAGTTGTGTCTATTGCTTGGAGTGGTTGTGCGGTGTACCCCGGTTATTTTGTAGCTTCCTTCCTGCTCTTTTGTTTCCTTCTAAATCTCTTATTGTCTTTACCTTTGTGTGTGTGTGTGTGTGTGTGTGTGTGTGTGTGTGTGTGTGTGTGTGTGTGTGTGTGTGTGTGTGTGTGTGTGCGCGCGTGTGTGTGCTGTGTGACAGAGTTTTGGTTTTCCCTTTTCTGTCTATATCGGTGACTTTCAGTACACTCCCGTCCTGGCCCTCCCTGGGGAGCAGGGGGAAACAGGTCAGGACTGGTCAGGAGCAGGGCCAGGAAGGAGACTCGGGCATCCCCACCCTTAGGTGTATCCCTGAGGTTAGGGATTGCATAGGGCCCCCCAGCTTGAGGCACAGCTTAAGGACCCCGATTCCCCATTATCCCATAGTCCAGTTTTTATTTTAATTGGCATTTATTCCACTTTTTATGTTGACAAAGAATGTATTCCTCCAAAAGCAAGCCCTCAGCAATGTCAATAAAGAGATAAAAATGAGAATTATAGTGTAGTCAAAATGCGGTTTGAAGATATTTTTAAATTTTTATTTTTTATATAGATTGAGACCCATGAAGAATAAGAGGGCGTTGGAATTATATGTATATAGAGAATGTCTTCTGCACCGCGGGACCCATAAATCTGAGTTCTGCTGCATAAAAACTACATAGGAAGATCCAGGACCATAGTACGGGTGCGCTTTTTTTTTCAAAATGTACAAAGGAAAAACTTAATTGGCTATAAATAGGTGAAACATAATAGAAAGGAAACTTCTGAAATACCAAATTTACCTGAATTTTCAACTGGTGACAAGTGTATGAGATTATTTCTGTCTATAGAGCCAGTCTAAAATTTGACGGACCGACAACCTCATTACACAACCTCTATGATTCAGGAAACACAAGTGTGACTTTTGACAGGATTCACTGCCCTCGGATGGGAACTTCGAATATGACTCATATCCCTTTTCCGCATATTGTCTGAGCCGTTCGTCTATTGCAAAGAGTAAAATCTCCTGTGGAAATCTGTAGCATAAGCTGACAAGTTGTTGACTTAACTCCCGTCCTTCAGATCTATTTCCTTCTTAAAGGGAAGCTGTCAGCAGGTTTTTGCTATTAAGTTGCAAGGGTTAACACAGAAAATTCAGGGATGCCTGTCTTGTCACAGTCTGGTCTGTTGCTTATTTGCTATGCAGGACTTCTCATTGCAATTTGGATATTTAAAAGGAATCTGTCAGCAGGTTTTAGCTATGTAAGCTGCAAGGGTTAAATGATAGAATTCAGGGATGCCTGTCTTGTCACAGTCTGATCTGTTGCTTATTTGCTATGCAGGACTTCTCATTGCAATTTGGATATTTAAAGGGAATCTGTCAGCAGGTTTTAGCTATGTAAGCTGCAAGGGTTAAATGATAGAATTCAGGGATGCCTGTTTTGTCACAGTCTGATCCGTTGCTTATTTGCTATGCAGGAATTCGCATGGCAATTTGTATATTTAAAGGGAATCTGTCAGCAGGTTTTTGCTATGTATGCTGTAAGGGTTAACCCAGAGAATTCAGGGATGCCGGTCTTGTCACAGTCTGATGTGTTGCTTAGTTGCTATGCAGGCCATCTCATTGCAATTTGGATATTTAAAGAGAATCTGTCAGCAGGTTTTTGCATTGAATGCTGCAAGGGTTAACACCGAGAATCAGGGATGCCTGTCTTGTCACAGTCCGATCTATTTGTTTATTTTCTATGTTTGTTTAAGCAGCAGGAGCCTTATCATTGCTGGGACTAAAATACCACCTACGCGCCCCCTCATCTGATTGACACCTCACTGTCAATGTATAATTGCTATAAAGCCTGGTGTGGACAGGGACAGCTTTCTCAGCTCTGCTACATGGCTAAATCTAAAAATTATGATTGTGTCAGAGTTACTGCACCCAGTAATCTAAGTGATACATCATTGGATTCAGGGTCTCTTTTCCGATATCATGCTATGGCAAAAACCTGCTGACAGATTACCTTTAAGGGGTTGTTTAACTCACAACTGAGAAATCAAGAAAGTACAGCTGCAGCAGCATCCTCAGGTTGGGAAATCCCCCGTGTATAACGAATAGTAGGAGGATAGGCGTTGTAATCTGTGCTGCTGATGCTAGATTCTAGAAATTCAGAGGACGTTGACCATGCTTCTTCATCCGGAAAACCACTTTAAAATGTAATATAAAATGAAATATTAAAACGTCTTAAAGTTGTGATGCTCCTGATGAAGAAGTCGGTTCAACTTCGAAACGCCAAAAGAATAAACCGCATGGTAAAGCCTATGAAACTGTTGAGCCGCTGGCCTGAACTGGGGGTTACCAATGCTGCCATATGAGGCAGTTTATCCTCTGCAGCATCTGAACACCAGATGACTGAAGCTGGCCGGGATTAGGCTCTAACAGTGCACTCCACCAATCCTGGACTGCTTCAATGCAGCACTTACAAGCTCAGTAGAAAATAGCATGTAAGCGCTGTGCATGTTTGGCCACTACGGCGGCTGGTCAACTCTGCAACAAGGTGTAAAAAATAATAAAAAGAAAATTGTTAATCTAGAGGACGGGTGAATTTGGATAAAAAGTACATCTCAAAGTTGTTTTTTAGTTTTCTTCAGTATGGGAATAACCCTTTAAGACTCCTGCAATATGTAGTAGGTGTAATAATAATAATATTAGCAAATGCCTCCAATTAGAATTGTAGTATAGTTCTCCTGATATAACCATGTTACTTACCTCATATGCAGGGCATTGCAGCTTAGGTATCCATGGTTATGACGACTAAGCAACTAACTGTCACTATATGCATAGCCATAACCATGGATACCTAAGCTGCAATGCCCTGCACATGAGGTAAGTGACATAACTAATCAGGAGAACTATACTACATTTATAATTGGAGAAAAATAATCAAAATATTCCGTATAATATCACCATTAATTATTGATAAATATCAAAAATCCTTTAAATAAGAACCCACAAAAGATTAAAAAATGAAGGGGGTGGTGACAAATTCATAATAAAATTGTATTTTTATTTAAATCAATAAAATAACATATATTTAATATTCATAGAAAATACAAGACTGGATCAAATTCCCAAAAATATTAGCAGCGGTTTATCAGGTTATAAAGTGCTTAGTGCAATGACCAACCATATATTAATACCAATTAATTATATATAGCAAAGTGCAAATGTTTAAGTAATAATTAGTTATATATAAATAAGATATAGATAAAAGGTATACCAAATAATGCCTAATAAATATAAAATATAATGTATAAATTAATTAGGGATTACTATACCTTAAAGGTGGTCAAAGAAGTCCTGTGTACTGCTATACCCCGACGCATGTTTCAAGCGCTCTTTTCCTTATTTCTAATTGGAGGTATTTGCTAATGCAATTACACCTACTACATATTGGGATAGGATCTGGGAAATGGGAATAATCCATTTAAGCAGCATGAACTTTTATGAAAGATCCCTATTTAAAACATGTAAAGATGTCTTAAAAAAAAATTGAAACAAAAACAGGAATGAAGTAAAGGAAACAGATGTGAAGAAGCAAAGGAAAAAGATTAAGAAATTTCAAGGAAATTTTGTAATAGTGAGCAAGAACTTCAAGTAGTCTTCTCCGTCTCTCGCCAAGTTGAAAAGCCAACGGAGCTTCTCAATCCTGTCCATGGAAGCCATTATATCTCGTGTTTCGCAGATAGAGGATCTTCTGGAGTCATGATCCCTTGGAGGAAATGAATCCACTGGGAGTTGTGGTTGGATGGTTCCCATAATTTAGGCATTGCTGCCTTTTTTTTTTTTTTTTAAAAAAAATCAACGCTACTTTTTTCCGCAGTCCATTGAAGGAATTAAATAGTTTTTTTTCCTTTTTCTTACAATATTAATATTCTTCTCATTTTTTTTTTATCTTATATAATCCCGAATTGTAAAGGGGGGTGACAGGAATAGCTTTTTAATGTTTAAAGAGTACCTGTCACTTTTAATTTTTATTTAATATATTATTCTAAAGTACACATGAAATAAGAATCTATGTAATATATCTTAGAGAAATCTGCTCCTTTCATCTCCCAGATTAATGTTCAATTTTCAAATTCTGGTTATAATCTTTATCCGGTGAAAACAAATTATTTCTGTTACGGAATTAGAAGATAGTAGTTGGTGCTTATAAGATTCTATCGAGAACGGAGGAGCTAGAGGAGATATTCTACTGCAAGTTCTCCTGAAACGTCAGTTACAGTTCTCAAGAGAACCTTATGAGCACCAAATGTCATCTCGTATCTCAGTTATGGGATAATTGAACGTTTTGAGAATGATTTGTTTAGGAGGAGAAGGGAGCTTTTCTTTCTTTCAATGGTCTTCAGCTAGATCTCAAGCCATGGTGACTTGAGGGATGAATGCTCTGTAGGAAAATCGATCTTGTGCAGCCTAGATAGGTCCACCAGGGTCTTCTCTGCCTAGATAGGGTCCACCAGGGTTTTGTTCTGCCTAGATAGGTCCAGCAGGGTCTTCTCCTAGATAGGTCCACCAGGGACTTCTCTGCCTAGATAGGTCCACTAGGGTCTTCTCTGCCTAGATAGGGTCCACCAGGGTCTTGTTCCGCCTAGATAGGTCCAGCAGGGTTTTCTCCGCTTAGCTAGGTCCACCAGGGTTTTCTCCAAATAGATACGTCCACCAGGGTCTTCTCCGCCGTTATCTTGATTTCTTCAAGCCATTGGGTTCCTGATTTTCACTTCGCCTTGTTCCGTCTATTCTTCCGACCATGATGTCCTTCTCAAATGATTGCTCTCTTCGTATGATGTGTCCAAAGTAAGCAAGTCGTAGCTTGGTGATCCTTGCTTCAAGTGACATATCTGGCCTGAAAATTGATTTCTTTGTTCCTTTGCCATCCATGGTATTGATAACATCCTTCTCCAGCAACTCATTTTGAAGGCGTTGATTCTTCTCTCTGGTTTCGCGTCCATTTGTGACTACAGAAAAGACCAGACTATGTAGGAGCCGATTTCACTAAAAAGATATTTTACCAAGTTTTTTATTTTCATTTATGGAAAAAATATTAAATTGACGATTCATTTTAAATCAACCCACAGAGTTAATTTCTAACTGGTTTTGTAGGCTTGATATTGTACTGCACTGGGTTCTCAGGACAGCTGACCTATCACTTCCAGGAATTAAGCAGGAAGTCCGTTACAGACGGCCAAGGATCTTGGCCAGAACTGTGTCATGTTAGACGTCAGGAAGTAGCACGGTCACATTGGACCACAACAAGGCAGAGTTATCCCTGCAGATCTGGCATTGAGTGTCAACGTTTCTTGTGTCATTGCAGAATCCGAAACTGAGCCCATCTGTGGATGAACTTTGGCTCGTCCATGAGAGTTGTCTGGTGGGGCCTAAGTTTGCACACAGCTTGTCTGCGAGATAAGAGACAAGTTTTAGCCCGTTACACAAACAGATTGCAAATTGTGGTCAGTCTGATCATTTGCTGGTATGGCTGGCTGTATGCACTCATTGTTTTACGTGAGCGCAAGATGTTTACTAATCGAATTTGGGTTTTTTGTCATATTTTTATAAACTTTTTTTTTTCACTTTTTTTTGTATTTACAGTTTTAGTCCTCCACAAGCGATCATAGCTTCAAGTCCCCTGTGCTGTATAGAGGAAGGCACCAGCACCGCTCTGTGCAGCAAAAATGCTGATCTCCTGCGAATGCCGGTGAACAGCTGGCACTCACAGGAAGACTGTCAAGTGAGACACATGGGTTATCAGCTGACCCCCGGCTATTATGACACCCTATCGGCTCCCCACAATCCTACCACGTGGTCGACGATGAGATTGGGGAATGTTGCGCTTCTCCACAGGCATGTGTTAAATCCTAATGTCAGAGATTGACAGCGGGATTTAACTGGTTAAGGCTGCTTTCACACATCAATTTTTTGGCTATCAGGCACAATCCGGCAAAAACATGAAAAAACGAATCCGGCGTCTGTTGCCGCCTGATCCGTTTTTTCCCCCCATAGACTTCTATTATCGCCGAATTGTGCCGGATGGCCTTGTGTTCCATCCGGCAAAATTTGCTTGTCCGGCAGCCGGATGGAACATTTTTTTTGTCTCCGGCGAAAAACCGTATCGTGCCGAACAGCGTGTTTTATAATGGAAGCCTATGGACGCCGGTCCGGCGTAATACGGCATATGAAGGAATCCAACGACGGATCCGGTTTTTTTAACTGAGCATGCTCCATTTCACAACGGATCCGTCAAATAATGGAAAGAACGCATGGAAAAAACTGATGCAACGTATCCGTTTTTTTGCCGGATCCGGCGCATCAGTTTTTTTGCCGGATCGTGCCTGATGGCAAAAAACTGATGTGTGAAAGCAGCCTAACAGCCCCAAGCGGAACTCCGATCCACCCATACCTGTTAGAGGTACATGATGGCTGATCAGATCAGCCAACTTACAGGGAAAGATGTGGGCTCGGCGTGCGAGCCTGCATCAAAGGCAGTGACACGACCTTTGATGTAAATATACTTCAAAGGTCATGAAGGGGCAAAAGTGCATGTGAGCTTCAAAATTACACGCATAGACATTTGTGCCACTGTTTTTGAAGATATTAGCTGTTTTTCTCTTTCCTGTACAACCTCTTACCACAAAGATGGTTTTGTAGATGTCATGCAGAATCCTAACTACACAAGCTGCTTAACTCAGCGGCAGTCAGGAGTGCATTTTCTTAATGGGGTTTTCCCATGAACAAAGTGCATTTTAATTAATAGGTCTTAGAGTAATAAGTTCCACAATTGGATGTGTTAAAAGAAATGTTCCTGTGCTGAGATAATCTTATATATGTATATGTGCTATGTACTGTGTAATGGCCGTGTCTGACCATACAGACCTGCTCCAGTGCATGGGTAGCACATACCACCATTTCTGACCTGGGGGAAAAGCAGGGGTGTAAGTACAATAGGTGCAGGGCATGCAATCACACCTGGCTCTTGGCACCTTGGGGGTCCCAAAGTTTCCCTGCCTGTAGTAGCCCTGTTCCCTGCCTGTAGTAGCCCATTTTTCCTGCCTGTGGGTAGCCCATTTCCCTGCCTGTGGGTAGCCCATTTCCCTGCCTGTGGGTAGCCCATTTCCCTGCCTGTGGTTAGCCCATTTCCCTGCCTGTGGGTAGCCCATTTCCCTGCCTGTGGGTAGCCCATTTCCCTGCCTGTGGGTAGCCCATTTCCCTGCCTGTGGGTAGCCCATTTCCCTGCCTGTGGGTAGCCCATTTCCCTGCCTGTGGGTAGCCCATTTCCCTGCCTGTGGGTAGCCCATTTCTCTGCCTGTGGGTAGCCCATTTCCCTGCCTGTGGGTAGCCCATTTCCCTGCCTGTGGGTAGCCCATTTCCCTGCCTGTGGGTAGCCCATTTCCCTGCCTGTGGGTAGCCCATTTCCCTGCCTGTGGGTAGCCCATTTCCCTGCCTGTGGGTAGCCCATTTCCCTGCCTGCGGGTAGCCCATTTCCCTGCCTATGGGTAGCCCATTTCCCTGCCTGCGGGTAGCCCATTTCCCTGCCTGCGGGTAGCCCATTTCCCTGCCTGCGGGTAGCCCATTTCCCTGCCTGCGGGTAGCCCATTTCCCTGCCTACGGGTAGCCCATTTCCCTGCCTGCGGGTAGCCCATTTCCCTGCCTGCGGGTAGCCCATTTCCCTGCCTGCGGGTAGCCCATTTCCCTGCCTGCGGGTAGCCCATTTCCCTGCCTGCGGGTAGCCCATTTCCCTGCCTGTGATTAGCCCATTTCCCTGCCTGCGGGTAGCCCATTTCCCTGCCTGCGGGTAGCCCATTTCCCTGCCTGGGAGTAGCCCATTTCCCTGCCTGGGAGTAGCCCATTTCCCTGCCTGGGAGTAGCCCATTTCCCTGCCTGGGAGTAGCCCATTTCCCTGCCTGGGAGTAGCCCATTTCCCTGCCTGGGAGTAGCCCATTTCCCTGCCTGGGAGTAGCCCATTTCCCTGCCTGGGAGTAGCCCATTTCCCTGCCTGGGAGTAGCCCATTTCCCTACTGAGTTTATATATTACTGGCTTTATTTATGGTGAGTTCACAGGGCTGGTGACACAGCAGACACACTCGCTCCTATGATAAAACAGGCAGGGAAATGTTATCTCAAAAACAACAGCAGCAAGCCCCTGCACTTTCGTCTGCATAATGTTCTCCTATGCTTCCTTCCCAAGCGCTTTTGTATGTGCTGACCATGAACTGGAGCAGCTCACCGAGTGGTAAAATGGCAGAAAAAAATAGTCTGGTCTCAAATCGGGGTTTTCCACCATAAAAAAAAAAAAAATTAATTTTGCTTTTTCCAATTAGGGAAGGATTTGGCCAATGGTGTAAATTGGGTTCACCACTGTGACTTCCACCTGTTGAAATCTTGATTTGTCTGTTCTCTGCTCTGCAAGGTAGCTCCCTTCTGGAGGGGACTGAATAGAGAGGTACACCTCTCATTTTAAAGGGAATCAGTCAGTAGATTTTTGCTACTTCATCTGAGAGCAGCATAATGTAGGCAAAGAGATCCTAAATCCAACAATGTATCACAATGCCACAATCTGAATTTTTAGATTTAGCCATGAAGCAGAGCTGAGAGAGCTGGCCCTGCCCACACCAGGCTCTCTATAGGGATTGTACATTGACAGTGAGGTGTCAATCAGAGGAGGGGGCGTGTCAGACTGCTTTGTGCAGGACATTGTAGTGCCAGCCATGAGAAGTCCTACTGCTTAAACAAACATAGCAAATAAACAACAGATCGGACCTTGACAAGATAGGCATCCCTAAATTCTCTGTGTTAACCCTTGCAGCATGCTGTCTTCAGATTACATAGCAAAAATCTGCTGACAGGTTCCCTTTAAGTGGGAGTAAGGGGTGCTTCACACACAGCGAGCTCGCTGCCGAGATCGCTGCTGAGTCACGCTTTTTGTGACGCAGCAGTGACCTCATTAGCGATCTCGCTGTGTGTGACACTGAGCAGCGATCTGGCCCCTGCTGCGAGATCGCTGCTCGTTACACACAGCCCTGGTTCGTTTTCTTCAAAGCCGCTCTCCCGCTGTGACACACAGATCGCTGTGTGTGACAGCAAGAGAGCGACAAATGAAGCTAGCAGGAGCCGGCATCTGACAGCTGAGGTAAGCTGTATCCAAGATAAACATCGGGTAACCAAGGTGGTTACCCGATATTTACCTTAGTTACGAGCCTCTGCAGCTCTCACGCTGCCTGTGCTGCCGGCTCCGGCTCTCTGCACATGTAGCTGCTGTACACATCGGGTTAATTAACCCGATGTGTACAGCAGCTAGGAGAGCAAGGAGCCAGCGCTCAGTGTGCGCGGCTCCCTGCTCTCTGCACATGTAGCTGCATTACACATCGGGTTAATTAACCCGATGTGTACTGTAGCTATGGTAGGAGAGCAAGGAGCCAGCGCTCAGTGTGCGCGGCTCCCTGCTCCCTGCACACACAGCTGTGCGCTGGTAACTAATGTAAACATCGGGTAACCATACCCGATGTTTACCTTAGTTACCAGTCTCCGCAGCTTCCAGACGGCAGCTCAGTGCAAGCGCAGCGTCGCTTGCACGTCGCTGCTGGCTGGGGGCTGTTCACTGGTCGCTGGTGAGATCTGCCTGTTTGACAGCTCACCAGCGACCATGTAGCGATGCAGCAGCGATCCTGACCAGGTCAGATCGCTGGTCGGATCGCTGCTGCATCGCTAAGTGTGAAGGTACCCTAAGTGATCTCTATATCTCAGACCTTTAGCACATATCTCTAAAACAACAGATCGGACCTTGACATGGCAGGCATCCCTAAATTCTCTGTGTTAACCCTTGCAGCATGCTGTCTTCAGATTACATAGCAAAAATCTGCTGACAGGTTCCCTGGCTTTAAGTGGGAGTAAGTGATCTCTATATCTCAGACCTTTAGCACATAAATCTATAAAACAACAGATCGGACCTTGACATGGCAGGCATCCCTAAATTCTCTGTGTTAACCCTTGCAGCGTGCTGTCTTCAGATTACATAGCAAAAACCTGCTGACAGGTTCCCTTTAAGTGGGAGTAAGAAATCTTTATATCTCAGACCTTTAGCATGTAAATCTCTTGACGCATCTATAAGGGATAAGCAGGTTATCCTGTAAAACACACCCCCCGTACCATATCTACCTAAATGAAGACGAGAACCACGACTTTATTGCAGGAATGGCCACAGTTTTATTTTACCGTATATATGTATACCAAACTTGTGGCCCAACATGCCACTCAATTGTTCAACTTAACCTTATACATATATACCCGTATAACCAGAAACACCGATAGATCCGTCCGAGAGGCAAACCATCATTCCTAACCCCCCGGCCGTAACCTCCAAACCGGCCCAGAGGACCACCTCGGCCGTGACCACCCGGCCCGAGGTGAGGGGTAACAACGTTCCATCGTTAATTACCCCTACCCAGAACCTGCGGGACCTCCGCCCACAAGTTCCCATCCACTCCGAAGCCACTCCCCTTGAGCGACTTCGTACCAACAAGCCGACTGTCGGTACTCCCAACCTCTCAGACGGACCTATCACCCCGCTGTGACAACAATAAATTAGCAACTCAACCTTGTATTCTCCTTTATTCCTCTTTTTTTTTTTTTTTTTTTTTTGAAAAACCATCACCTTTTCACCTATTTATTTATTTATTTTTTTTTTTTGAACATATACATATAATTATATATCAGGGCGGGCGGGTGGGACACAAAGATCAATCGACGAAAGGGGAGGTAAACAGCACACCCCCCTCTCTTATACCTCTCCCAACACCCCACCCCTTCCTTGCTCCCCCCCAATCCCCTTACAGCTCCCTTCTACCAATCCTGTACTCCCACACATCCCCCATCCCATGCAAACCTATTAACCCTTTCCTAACCTTGCACCCTCCCGATCGTCATGGGGTCCATTCACCCCTATGGGGCTCACTGCCCTTCTAAAAATGGATAAACCTTTTTAAAACAACTGTCACCAAATTTCTCAATACAATTTGCTTCCATTATTAAATAGGTATCTTAAGCCTGGGGAAATTGATGTACTTACTTTGAAAATCCTCATCAGGATGGTTGTATAATTCTGATATTTAACTAATTATTTTATGGGTCCGTCTATAGAGTAAAAAAGCCCATGAGACCAAGTGTATTCCGTCTCCGTCCACCCAGCCTGACTGATGTTTGCAGCTTGTACTGAGCAGCTTGAGATCTCGGCATCAGCAGGGAGGAGGGACCCTGAGGAGCTGTCAATCAGGCTAGGTAGGTAGAGATTGAATTTAAGCCTTCCAAACGGATTATACAGCTACTGTGGATTATCAAAGAAAGTATGTAAGAATACTATAGTGTAATGTATGCTGTTAATTTGCCTTTTGCCAGAAATTTACTGTTTTAGATTAGGTATGAATCTTTTTTTGTGCATTTTTTATATTGTAGTGAGTCACAGAATGAGTTAACGCTCTTTCTTTGTCAGAGACGTAGAAAACCTGTGAATTAGGGGAATTCAAAGACCCCTGCCAGTAAAGCATTCATCGAGTTCCCAATCCTATCTGTGGTTAGACTGGTATTCTCGATTTCCCCTCGCCTCAGACAATCTCATATTTCTTCAGCGGTTGTTAAATGTATTTTAACTATTTTATTAAGTAGGACAGATGTTTGGTTAATTACATAGACCATATTCAGCAATTCAGCGGCGTTCGGTGCTTGTCTGGTGTCATCTCCTTGTTGTCCCTGTGCAGTTGTCTGTCACGCTGGGGAGTGATAATTCCTGCAGACCAAGTGATATTCCGGGAGGATTTCACGGGGTATAATAAGTAGTAAATTAGGAGTTACGGTCGCCGAGGAGCTGCGAGCGTCCTGGGCCGTCCACCGGACTCCCCTGGAGGAGCTAACCTGGAACTATCTCCTATACAGGGATTGTCAGGTGCTGCCCCAGGGGGTCTAAATGCACGTTAACCAGGACCATTGGTGTCTGCTCTTTCGGATAGGAGAGTCTCTGATGTCAGGTTCGGATGTGCTCAGACATGGCAGCACGGAAGTGGTGACTCAGACATGGCAGCACCTCCTCTATCCTTGCGATTCTTGTGTCCTGAGCCTCCTCTATCCTTGCGGTTCTTCTGTCCTGAGCCTCCTCTATCCTTGCGGTTCTTCTGTCCTGAGCCTCCTCTATCCTTGCGGTTCTTCTGTCCTGAGCCTCCTCTATCCTTGCGGTTCTTCTGTCCTGAGCCTCCTCTATCCTTGCGGTTCTTCTGTCCTGAGCCTCCTCTATCCTTGCGGTTCTTCTGTCCTGAGCCTCCTCTATCCTTGCGGTTCTTCTGTCCTGAGCCTCCTCTATCCTTGCGGTTCTTCTGTCCTGAGCCTCCTCTATCCTTGCGGTTCTTCTGTCCTGAGCCTCCTCTATCCTTGCGGTTCTTCTGTCCTGAGCCTCCTCTATCCTTGCGGTTCTTCTGTCCTGAGCCTCCTCTATCCTTGCGGTTCTTCTGTCCTGAGCCTCCTCTATCCTTGCGGTTCTTCTGTCCTGAGCCTCCTCTATCCTTGCGGTTCTTCTGTCCTGAGCCTCCTCTATCCTTGCGGTTCTTCTGTCCTGAGCCTCCTCTATCCTTGCTCTTCTCGGGTCTGGCGCCTCCTCTATTCTTGTGATCTCCATCCTCCATGCTTTGTTTGGATGACACGTCCTACATCATCCACACAGGCCAGCATTGTGCTCCTGTGCCCGTGCACTTTGCTCTGCTCTCAGGTGTGGGGGAAGGTGAAAGAATCCCTACACATTACAGTACTTTGCTCTGCCCTTAGCAGGGCAGAGCAAAGTGTGCGTGTGCAGGAGCGCAATGGAGGGAACTGTGTGGATAATGGCGATGGACAGAAGAGAGGAGGCGTCAGAGCGAGAACAGTGATGCCCATCGGACCGGGCCGTATTGGATCGCCCTGCATGCGAGTAGGTCCCTTTTTAATGGTAGATTTGAACCAACAAAAGCACTAGCTTTTTGCAGCTTTTGACTTGTCTGGTAAAAGGGGGATTGCTATTATATAATATTACTAGCTGTTCCCAGTTTCCCGGCACACCCATTCCTATCTAATTAACGCTGCTGGGGATTAATTAAACTAAAGTTAATAATGACAACATTTCGTAGCGTTGAATTAGGTGTAGAGGAAGTTGATAATTGTCGACTGGCAACGAAAACATGACATGAAAAATGCTGGGAGTTGCAATTTAGCAGTACGCGGCCTTTGTCTTTCATTGGCTGAATGAGCTCCGCTTGAGATGTGAGTGTGCAATGTACACAACAGTATTTGTGTCTGTGCTTGGAGGACCTGTGATGATGTCACATGGAGGGGAGGAGTCATGAGTCACATGATCTGCTCCTCAGTGTATGCAGGACTCTTCTGTGGATATACAGCGAATACCTCTTTCCCCCAAGGGTATACAGCTCTTCTCCCCCCCAAAGGTTTACAGCTCACTTCCCTGGTATATAGCTCCACCCCAAAGCTATACAGCTGTCACCCTCAAGGGTATACAGCTCTCCTCCCCCCCAAGGGTATACAGCTCTCCTCCCCTAAGGGTATACAGCTCTCCTCCCCCCAAGGGTATACAGCTCTCCTCCCCCAAGGGTATACAGCTCTCCTCCCCCCAAGGGTATACAGCTCTCCTCCCCCCAAGGGTATACAGCTCTCCTCCCCCCAAGGGTATACAGCTCTCCTCCCCCCAAGGGTATACAGCTCTCCTCCCCCCAAGGGTATACAGCTCTCCTCCCCCCAAGGGTATACAGCTCTCCTCCCCCCAAGGGTATACAGCTCTCCTCCCCCCAAGGGTATACAGCTCTCCTCCCCCCAAGGGTATACAGCTCTCCTCCCCCCAAGGGTATACAGCTCTCCTCCCCCCAAGGGTATACAGCTTACCCCCAAGGGTATAAAGCTCAACTCCCTGGTATGTAGCTCCCCCCAAAGGTATACAGCTGTCCCCTCAAGGGTGTACAGCTCACCACCCTGGTATATAGCTAACCCAAAGGTATATAGCTGTCTTCCCCCAAGGGTATACAGCTCCCCTTCTCCCCCCAAGGGTATACAGCTCCCATCCCCCAAAGGTTATACAACTTTCCTCCCAAGGTTATACAGCTCCCCTCCCCCAAGGGTATACAGTTCTCCTCCCAAGGCTATACAGCTCTCTCCCCAAGGGTATACAATTCTCTTCCCCCCCCAAGGGTATACAGCTCACCTCTCAAGGGTATACAGCCAAACCCCCAAGGATATACAGCTCCCCTACAGCCCCCCCGATATGTATACAGTTAGCTGTATACAGCTGGGGGTGTAAGGGTTAATCACCGTGGCACTACACTGCAGAGTTGAATATTGGTGAGTTTCCCGGCGGGTTGGGGGTGTAAAGGTTAATCACCATGGCACTATACTTCCCGGCGGTCTGGCAGTGGTTAATCACTGGGGCACTCCACTGCAGCCTTGAATATTGGCGGCTTTACTGGCGGTGTAAGGGTTAAAAGTTTGTGTATATGTATATATATATATATATATATATATATATATATATATATGTATATATATATATATATATATATATATATAGATATATATAGATATATATAGATATATATAGATATATAGATAGATATAATATACACACACACAGCATATAGATGCCATATCCGTAGCACATGCCACAAATCTATGACAGAAGCAATTTTTGGAGTTTTTATAGAAATGAACAGCGAGAGACGTGCATCCGTGCTCATATTTTCCCCAGCACCTCTGCACGTCCTGTTCTTGAAATCATGGTACCTGCATTTGTCATACATTTATGGCATATCCTGTGAATATTTTACATATATAAACAAAGGAAAAAAACCTTTTTAAAGCTCAAACTTATTTTTTCTTTTCCATTTTAGCTATTTATAATTTTGCAAAGTCTTCGCAAAGTTATAAACGTTTGTAATATTCTTTATGGCTTTATTTTGCTTCCTTCTCTAACAAACTGTGCTGTTTGATGTGTGGAGGAATTCTCTTTCCTGAGCATAGGATTGGAAACCAGAGAGGGTCAGACAGGGAAAGTCCCGTACTCTGTAAATAGAAAAAGGAATTTAAGCTGGGCAGCAGATGGAAGCAGCTTCTAAAGGAGCAAGAACTGGCATGTGAAACAGCATAATATTAACGAGAGAACATTAAGTGATAAAGTATATTAAAAAAAAAAATCATAAGTTAGCAATGCCTAACGGATAAATAAAAACAGGCTTCATTCATATTCCATCATAGGAAAGAATTAATGACCATGCACAGACATTTATAGTGCCCAAAGGACCAAATAATGGAATTTTTTGGCTGTCTCTCATTGCATGCTGCTACACTATTTTTTTTTTTTTTTTCTTGTAGATTTATCCTTATCTGAGTTGAGCCTTGAACACAGATTTGATTTGCTTTACAACATCCTTTATGTATTATTATTGCAGATAGATAAGGATTAACTAGTTAATAGTTAAGACCTTTCTTCAGATCAGCTTTGACTTCTAGAAATGCTAATCCTCTTTCTAGTTATTGCACTCACCTGTGTCCTGTAATTAAAAAAACAAAAAACAAAAAAAAAACCACTTTATCAAGATGAGTATGAGAGCTCATGTGTTGGTCTAATTTACAGACTACTACAAGTTACAGCCAAAGTTTTTGAAAAGTTTGCAAACTTTACGGTTTTTCAAATCAATGGCGTAAAGATACTGACGGCTGTGTCCATGCAGCACCTTAATGTGCCCGTTAAAGGGAATCAGTCAGCAGGTTTTTGCTATGTAATCTGAAGACCGTATGCTGCAAGGGTTGAAGCATAGAATTCAGGGATGCCTTTCTTGTCACAGTGCATTCTTTTGTTTATTTGCTATGTTTGTTGAAGCAGCAAAACTTCTGATTGTTCGGACTACAATGTCATGAGCAGTGCAGTCCGGCACACCCCCTGCTCATATTGACACCTCTATTGAAAGCCTGGTTTGGTCGAGAAAGCTCTCTGGACTCTGCCACATCGCTAAATCTAAACATTCTCATTGTTTGAGAATGGCTGCACCCAGTAATCTAAGTGATACATCGTTGGATTCAGGATCTGTTTGCCTACATCATGCTGCATTGACACCTCTATTGAGAGCCTGGTGTGGTTGGGACAGCTCTCTGGACTCTGCTACATGGCTAAATCTAAACATTTGCATTGCTTGAGAACAGTTACACCCAGTAATCTAAGTGATAAATCGTTGGATTCAGGATCTCTTTGCTTACATTATGCTGCAATGACACCTTTATTTAGAGACTGATGTGGTCGGGACAGCTCTCTGGACTCTGCTACATCGCTAAAGCTGGAGTCACACTTGTCAGAGACTCGCGCGAGTCTCGCATCGCATAACCCGGCACGGCCTGATGCTCTCCGGACAGGAGCTTCTCAGCTGCATAGAAATACATGCTGCCATCCCGCTCCAGTCTGGGGAGTGTGCGGCCATGCCGGGTGATGCGATGCGAGACTAGCGCGAGTCTCTCACAAGTGTGATTCTGGCCAAAATCTAAACATTCTCATTATTTGAGAACAGCTGCAGTAATCTAAGTGATACATCATTGGATTCAGGATCTCTTTGCCTACATCATGCTGCTCTCAGATGAGGTAGCAAAGACTTGCTGACATATTCCTTTTAAAGGTTTCGTTCTGTGCTGTTTACCAATTTTTTGCCGGTGCTCTCTGTGATTGCAGATGGATGAATTGTGATGGTGTGCAATGTGAACACTTAAGAGTTCTCACAATTTCCCTGTATTTCCAGTGCGAGTGGTCCTGTTTGTACACTTGCGGTCATGTGCCAAATATATCCTCGGCCGCTTCTCTCTTTTATGACATTGTGCCAGGACTTTTGCTTGTGGCCTAATCTAATGAATTGGAAGATGGAGGTTGTCAGCTTCGGACAAACCCTTTTAAACTGAAACAGAATGTAGCAAAAAAAAAAAAAAGCATAAAAAAGTAGAAAAAACAGGTTTTCCCTGCAGATAAAAATGCTATGTGTGAACATAGACTTAATAAAGAGAAGGAATCACCTGACACTATTCAGCAGACAAGCCGCTTAATCCACTCGTTCCCGACTGGTCTCAGCATTATATGGCAGTAGAAGCATGGCGCAATGAAAGCGGTGCTCTTCCCGTTAGAAGACAATCCAAAATAGTCGTGACAGAGGCGGAAGGCACTCACCAAAATGATCAATATAAAAAGCTGTTTATTCGACCATCAGGTCTGGGGAAAGGCGCGAGGGAGGGAAAACACACAATCCGTTTGACGACGGCCGTTTCGCGTCTTAACAACTGATGCTTCCACGAGTCCATGGACTCGTGGAAGCGTCAGTTGTTAAGATGCGAAACGGCCGTCGTCAGACGGATTGTGTGTTCTCCCTCCCTCGCGCCTTTCCCCCAGACCTGATGAGCATTTTGGTGAGTGCCTTCCGCCTCTGTCACGACTATTGTGAACGTAGACTTACCCTGTGACATTATCTTTTCTAGTTTGATTTTGTGCATTACCGGTGGCTCTGAAAGTCTCCTGTATATGACAAGTTGAGAGGCAGCCGAGTAACGTGATAAACCTTGTCCCAGATAGTTCATATGTCATAAAGCAAAAATAAAGCCTTTGTCACGGTCATCAGATTATCCTCTACTGTGGTCTAATTGCTGAGCAATGTGTTCTGTATGACAGAAAGGGATAATAAAGCAGGGAGGTCGGTCGAAACAGGTTTTTTTTTTTTTAGCCCGGGGCAGTTTTATATTCAGTTCTTGAACAATCCTGTATTTCCAGCGTGTTACATAGTTTACTACCTTGTGTAAAATCGGGGCACACTGACATTCAGATAGGCTGGGAAAAAAGTTTTGGAAGGGAGGACATTATTGAGGGGGGAAAAGTGGAAAGATTAAAGGGAATCTGTTAGTCGGGTCAGCCCTCCTAACCCTTCTATATGGCCATGTAGGTCTTAGAAAGCTGAATAAAATGATACCTTGATATTCGAGATCTGATGTCTTATTCCGGAGAAATCTATTTCTGTTAATATGTAAATGAGCTGTTAAGATCTATGAGTCGGACATAGATCTCCCTGAGAATCTGCCTCCAGAGAGTATTCTAAAGGAAAAGGGGGCGTTACCAGTGTGAGACATGTATAGAAGGAGAGCAGACTGTCAGTTATTAGATGTCTCAGATCAGGAGAGCAGCCTGTCAGTCATTACATGTCTCTGATCAGGAGAGTAGATTGTCAGTCATTACATGTCACTGATCAGGAGAGTAGATTGTCAGTCATTACATGTCTCAGATTAGGAGAGTAGACTGTCAGTCATTACATGTCTCAGATGAGAAGTGCAGACTGTCAGTGACATGACTATGAGTAAGGACTTAGTTTGAAACGCGTAAGCGATCTAACCATGGATTGCTTGATTTTAACCCCTTGTCGCTTTTAATGAAGTCTAAATAAATTTCTATGAATTTTATAATACCGGATGAGCTGCTGGATATTTCTTGCTTGTGTTTGTGACTGCATCGTGGATCCCGATGTCCCGGCTTCCATGCACCACCCGGCTTTGATTGAATTCAGAGGATATGGAATACTAGGGTGAGCTGAAATCTCCTTTTTGTTTTGTCAGTCATTTCATGTCTCACATTCATATAATCTCTGGAGGCAGATTTTCAGGGAAATTTACATCCGGCCCATAGATTTTAACAGCTTATTTTGCCTATTAAGAAAAACGTGGATTTTTCTGGAGAAAAAACATCATATCGCAGATATCGGGGTGTCATTTTATTCAACTTTGTATTACCTACATATCTATATAGACGGCTTAGGAGGGCTGATCCTACTGACTGATTCCCTTTTAAAGGGAACCTGTCACCAGATTTGGGGCCTATAAGCTGTGGCCACCACCAGTGACCTCTTATATACAGTATTCAACCATACTGTATATAAGAGCGCAGGCCGCTGTGTAGAATGTAAAAATCACTTTATAATACTCAGCTAAGGGGTGGTGCGGTGCAGACTGGTCAGATGGGTGGCTCCGTTCTTTGGTACCGGCGCCTCCTCTTTCGGCCATCTTTGTCCTCCTTGTTCTGAAGCCTGGGTGCATGACGCGTCCAAGTCATCCACACACGCCGGCATTGAGGTCCTGCGCAGGCGCACTACAATACTTTGATCTGCCCTGCTTACCAATTTTGTAACCGAAAAATCTTGGAGTCTGTCAGTGATACAACTGTGAATTTTTCTTAATAGTATTCTTATGTTCGTGGATCGTTTCTTGTTTTCTGTTTCAAACTACGGTATATTGGCTAATCATTAGGGGAGGCTGAAAAATAAGTTTAAATAGTCATATTGTTTAGTCCATCCATAGGTTTCAATTAGGTAAAAGATATCACCAAGTGTAGGTTCACACATACATACTCTGCTAAGCACTTCGTTGGCGCTTTGTCACGACTCTGACTTCGGGAAGGTTTGGTGTGAGGTAAAACACACAACAGACGGGTTTTATCAAGACAAACAAGGGGTACACCGGGGACACCTTAACAACGGTGTGCCCTGATGCTAGTGAGAGGGAAGATGGACACCTCCACCACTTATCTGCCTCTGTACCCTGCACTCCTAGCCAGTCCTTATACAGGTTATACTAAGTGACCCTGCAGTAAGCCCTGGCTAGTGAGTGGGCAGATAAGGATCACTAGTCCAACCACTGCACTAAAACAACACACCAAGGGAAGATAAGACCAACAGGGGGGAAAACAACAAAATGACTCCAACAACTAGGCTGCAGTCAGGCACCAGTACTGCAGCCTACACCGCACCCATCAGAAAGGGCTCCAGCAGCTCCTTCCACCTCCGGGCCCAGAATCCAAATTGCAAAGAGAATATCTGGCACCCTGTTCTGGAAGAAAAGGATATATAAAGGGACTGGAAGTGGTCCCAAACCGGAAACACCTGACCAGGAGTCAGAAGCTGCTGGCAAGGAACACTGACGTTAACCCTTGCCACACCCAAAGAAAGAAAACACGTTTCATATGTAGAGTCTCAGATGACAATGAGAGACTCTAGTACTGATCCTGTCACTAGTCTCAAAATACAGAGAGACGGCCTGCTGTAATCTTTGAAAAAAAAAAAATAGATTCTGTTAGAAACCCCCGACCGAGCCATTTGCTTCAGTAAATCTGATGGGGTCCCTGTGGGCACGTTCTGGTCGTCGTCCTGGCAGTCTTCGTCTTTTTCAAATAGGCACAAAAACATTTTCTTTTTTTAAGCATTTCCCATCAAAATCAATAGAAAACTTTTGTATTCAGAGCGTTATTTTTTTATATGGATTTTGTAACAGGAGCCGCTTCAAAGTGCTCATTAAAATACTTTATGAACATATCGTAAAAATGGGGTAAAGATAGGACAAGGGTTAGGCAGACACCTAAAGTAACTTTGATATAGATGACAGAAAAGCAACATTTTTCAGTCCACAAAATATGTTTCCACTGCTCCAGACTTCAGTGATGGAGGCTTTATACCACCCCATATGGCGATGTAAGGCTGCATGGAGCTGATCGGCCATGGAAACCCACACCGTGATTTTTGGAAAAATATAAGTTGTGTCTGTGATTGGACCAATTACTTTGCTATCTCACTTTGCATACTAAGGCCCATTTCACACATCCGGCATTTCGCCAGATTGCCGGATCCGGCACACTCCAGTACAGTGTAATACAGTACAATGGCATCGCGACAACGTCCGGTCACATACTGTCATGTGACCGGACTATGTGACCGGAGCTTGCCGCGATGCCATTGTACAGTATTTACACTGTACTGGAGTGTGCCGGATCCAGCAATCTGGCAAAATGCCGGATGTGTGAACCGGGCCTTAGTCATGTGCTACCCCTGTTTTTGGACCTTGCTTTGTGCACTGGGCACAGTCATAGGGAAGAGAAAAGGGCCTTCTTTAAACTGTTACCACAAAGTTGGAAACTAGAATTGCCCACCATGTCGTATAAGGGGTCCTCGGTCAACCCTTAATAAACAAGCCTATTGTGTTATCCCTCCGGCACCAAATCTTACAGCTGGCACAATGACGTCGGGGGTAATGTTCTCCTGGCATTCACCAAACCCAGACACGTCTATCAATGACCTCTGGGGGTAATGTTTTCCTGGCATTCACCAAACCCAGACACGTCCATCAATGACGTCAGGGGGTAATGTTTTCCTGGCATTCACCAAACCCAGACACGTCCATCAATGACGTCAGGGGGTAATGTTTTTCTGGCATTCACCAAACCCAGACATGTAGACCAGTGTGATCCGTCACTGCACAGAACATGTCTGCCCAATAGTCAGTGGTGGTGGCCTTACACTGCTCCATCCGACACTCGGCATTGTGATTGGTGATGTATGGCTGCTGCTTGGCCATGAAGCTTCCGGCGGGTGAAGTGTTTGTGTTCATGTTACTGGAGTAGGACATCTTCAGTTATGGGGTTTGCAGAGCGGTGGTCACTTTTCTTCTCTCTGCTTCTCAGCACTTGGTCCCCAGCTCTGTAACCTTATGGGGTCTCTCTCCACTTGTCACTGAGCTGCTCCGGTTCCTTCCACTTCCGCTCTGTCACATGTTAGTAAAGGCAGACGGCGTGGCAGAAGCCAAGGATTATACACCGAGGGGGTGAGGGGGTCGGATGTTATACAACGTGGGAGGCAGTGAGCCGGATGTCATACACCGGGGTGTGATTCCAAATCTTTTATACTGGGGGGGCGAGGGGCCAGATGTTATACACTGTAGGAGGGACCAGAGGTTATACACTGGGGGAGGGGTCAGATGTTATACACTAGGGGAGGGGCCAGATGTTATACACTGGGGGAGGGGCCAGATGTTATACACTGGGGGAGGGGCCAGATGTTATACACTGGGGGAGGTGCCGGATGTTATACACTGGGGAATAAGCCGGAGGTTATACACTGGGGGAGGGGCCGAAGGTTATACACTGGGGGAGGGACCAGGCGTTATACACTGGGGGAGGGACCAGACGTTATACACTGGGGGAGGGACCAGACGTTATTCACTGGGGGAGGGGCCAGATGTTATACACTGGGAAAGGGGCCAGATGTTTTACACTGGGGGAGGGGCTGGATGTTATACACTGAGGAAGAAGCCGGAGGTTATACACTGGTGGAGGGGCCAAAGGTTATACACTGGTGGAGGGGCCGAAGGTTATACACTGGTTAAGGGCTGAAAGTTATACACTGGGGAGGGGCCGGAGATTATACACTGGGGGAGGTGTGAGGGTCCGGACGTTATACACCGGGGTGTGATTCCAAATCTTATATGCTGGGGGGTGAGGGGCCGGATGTTATACACCAGGGAGGTGCGAGGCTGAATTTTAAATACCAGATGAGGGGCAGGGTGCCAGATGTTATATACCTGTGCCCTTTTATATACCTGTGCCCTTTTATGTACCTGTGCCCTTTTATACACCTGTGCCCTTTTATGTACCTGTGCCCTTTTATGTACCTGTGCCCTTTTATACACTTGTGCCCTTTTATACACTTGTGCCCTTTTATACACTTGTGCCCTTTTATACACTTGTGCCCTTTTATACACTTGTGCCCTTTTATACACTTGTGCCCTTTTATACACCTGTGCCCTTTTATGTACCTGTGCCCTTTTATACACCTGTGCCCTTTTATGTACCTGTGCCCTTTTATACACTTGTGCCCTTTTATACACTTGTGCCCTTTTATACACTTGTGCCCTTTTATACACTTGTGCCCTTTTATACACTTGTGCCCTTTTATACACTTGTGCCCTTTTATACACCTGTGCCCTTTTATGTACCTGTGCCCTTTTATACACCTGTGCCCTTTTATGTACCTGTGCCCTTTTATACACTTGTGCCCTTTTATACACCTGTGCCCTTTTATACACTTGTGCCCTTTTATACACCTGTGCCCTTTTATACACTTGTGCCCTTTTATACACTTGTGCCCTTTTATACACCTGTGCCCTTTTATACACTTGTGCCCTTTTATACACTTGTGCCCTTTTATACACTTGTGCCCTTTTATACACTTGTGCCCTTTTATACACTTGTGCCCTTTTATACACCTGTGCCCTTTTATACACCTGTGCCCTTTTATACACCTGTGCCCTTTTATACACCTGTGCCCTTTTATACACTTGTGCCCTTTTATACACCTGTGCCCTTTTATACACCTGTGCCCTTTTATACACCTGTGCCCTTTTATACACCTGTGCCCTTTTATACACCTGTGTCCTTTTCTCAACGTTGTGTATGTTCATATAATAGTAAAGTATTCGGTATCACTTTTATGTTCTGCATTAGTTTAATTTAGGTGTTGCGGTATTATATAAAACTAGCTAGTTTTCCCCCACTGGCCTGTAAAAAAAAAAAAAAGTGTTTGAAATTAAGGAAAGATTTTCTTGCGTTAGTTGTTAATGTATTTGTACATTGAATATATTCTACATGAAATCACTGCATATTTTATGGCACAAGAAGGGGGTACTGTCTTGTAAGGAGCAATGATATAACCAGCGCCTTTTCAGAATGCATTCTCGGGTTTTTTGCACAATCAAGCCATTTTAGTCGGCTTTGAAATGAATTTCCTGTCAAACATTCGTGACGTCCTAAAAATGAGTTGTCATTGTATCACGCTGCAAGGACTTCCATGAAATCAGTTTCACACCGAAAGTGTTCTTTTTATGAGGTCTCTTGGAATTCTGCCATCATGTCGTGTGATTGATGGGTTAAACGTCTGCATTAGCAGAAGAGACAGAGTCACATTTCAAGAACACAGACGTCATATCCCCTTCCCCACCGGAGCTGTCCAGCTCAGGTTACTACCCAAGCAAAGACTCGAAAGAAAACATATCAGCGAGCATATGCTCTACCATGGGTCGCATCTCTAACTACATGTTCATATTGTAGCTGTAGGATGAAGTGGAGCAAAGAATTATAAAAAAAACCAAAACTTTTTCTCTTCTAAACTTTTTAGGGACTTAAACCAAATCATTCAAGAAGTGTGGACTACCTAGAAAGGATTGTGGTTCCTCAACCTGGAGAGGTCTACTACCATCATCTGAAGAACCTTCACGTGAAAGCATCAAGACAATGTGGCCCTTGGGATAAACGTATGTGCTGAACCTACGGTGCCGTTCAAGGTATAAGTGGTAAGTGTCCCGGCTCCTTTACTACCGTATATAGCAGATTGATGTCCGGATATTGTGCCAATTTATGTGTGGACTCTTGTATGGAATTTATCTTCAACGTTGATGGCTTTAAGAACTGATAAATGATTGCAATGATTAGAAAGACCATTAGGAAAGTGGATGGTTTCCCTTGAGTTATCAAGTTTTGTTGATTTTTTTCCCCCCTTTTATTTTAGCTTTTATTATCTGCTGTGTATTGACATTACTTTACATAATTCTGCATGTTTGTTGGCTGCCGTTGATTATGTAGCACAAGTCATCTTCATGAGCCAAGTAATGAGCTTCTCCTCTACACGAGGGATGTAGGCTGAAGACCTCCAGATCATCTCCATTGTTGAAATTGGTTGATCTCATGTAGAAACCAAGATCGGACTGTACAATGTAATAATATTCAGCCACAATACAGAAGTCCACTCCCTTGGCCAAGTTCTTGGGGACAATTCTTCCACTCATGATTGAGATTGAGCTCCAGATGTCCCAGAGACCTGCACACACCTGTCACATTGTTGCCAACCAATGTTTGTTGGCTGGTTCGATGCACGGTGGTATCAGTATCATGTCTCAAAACAGGTGAAGCGTGTAACGGCGGTAATGACTTACTCTAAATCTCACAATACTCTTAATGGGGTTGTCCATGACTATTTTGTTAATTATGGACCTCAGAAATAACTGGCAGGTAGTTGCTAATTAGCCGCTAGTTACCTTCCTGTTCGGCACCAATCTCTGGCGGCACAAAGTGGTTTCAACGTCATGTCGAAAGAGCAGTGGTTTGTCTTCCGCTCTGCTCTGTTGACGGGACATGACTGCTAACCTCATGTTTATTGGCAGCCGGCTCCCCGCTGTCGAAGTGCGGTGTCACGAACCACCGGGGGGGTCACTCAGAAATCCCCCGCGCTGGCTACCAGTACGTCACAATCGGGGGGTAACAAGTGGGGGTCACCCCTCCTTTATACCTCCCGACCGACAGACAGAGCACGTGACGCGCTCTCTAGCGCCCCTCTTATAGTCAGGCCAATTATGGAATTGCCCGACAATAAGCAAGGAGGCCGCTATACTACTTATGCCGATTATTGAAGGGTCCCCGGTGAGAGTAGGGTATATATTCCCCCGACCTCCGCGGGCGGAATATATAAAACCTCCCCACAATAATCCTTGGCACAACTCGCTGCCACCAACCGCTTCACGGTAACTATTAGCCGAACACACAGACGTGGGATTCAAGATCGAGATAACAGAACAGCCCAAGATTAATTATATAATTTAATCAGCCTAAAGCACACTAGAAACTACAATATATACAATAGGGGATCTACAGAATATACATAGGTCAGAGTACAGTTACAGATAAAGCATGGTTTACAAACAGGCATACACAGTTCCAGCAGTTACCTTGTGCGTCTGGCCACAGGGGGGCGCTGTAGACCAGGTTTCCAGGATCTTTCCCACAGATGTTTCCTACACGTGACCCCCAGCGAAAGAACACTGGAAAATGGCCGAAGTAGGGTTATCAACCTGGGCAAATCCAGGTCCCCTCCTACCTTAGTGACCTCAGAGGGAGCACTGCTCCACCCCTGGCTGGAGTTATGGACAATATCCACAACATGAAATATGGGCCATAACTTTGCCTGGGAGCGTCGTAGGCGGACGCCAACGCTCTCATTGTGACAGTTATGAATTTAGCTACAGAACGAGAGGACTCATGACTTGTCTACTAGTTCCCCATTGGCTGATATCACGCCTGGGGTACTTCCCAATGTCCTACTCCCATAAAAAAGGTG
This sequence comes from Anomaloglossus baeobatrachus, assembly GCF_048569485.1. Taxonomy (NCBI): domain Eukaryota; kingdom Metazoa; phylum Chordata; class Amphibia; order Anura; family Aromobatidae; genus Anomaloglossus; species Anomaloglossus baeobatrachus. The sequence goes on from NC_134361.1 coordinate 188,341,649, forward strand.
TGCCAGCATCGTCCGCATGCAGAGACACCATTTTTATGGTTGCCATATTTATCGGAAATATGGCTTGCGAGATATGAACCATATTTTCCTGGAGTCGTTCTGTCTGGATACTTCCAAGCTTGCTAATTAGATAGCAGCCCCTACCACAGGGTCACGGCAGGGAGTCATCCTGTGTCCATTGTTCCCACATCATCTAATCTCCATATCACAGGAGATGGCCATGGAGGTGTAAGTGGAACACAGACCAGTTCCTTTGACACCTATCTGCTAAACAAACCGTTTATCCCTGTGGTAAATTTTCTGATTGAAGGAGTTGTGTGAAGGAAAGGGGGGGGTGACACCAGGAGAGGGCTTCCTGACATAACTTGAATATCATGATTTATCGTCATATCTCCGGATTTACCTCACACCTCCCCCCTTTTGAGGGCGCTAGGGGGCAGCACACTCCGGTGTTCCCCCGTGCGCCCGTCCGCGACCTCTCCTTGTCGGGACAGCCCGTCTGCGTTACCGTGGTCACGGCCCCTTTTGTGTCGAATGGTGAAGTTGTATTGCTGGAGCGCCAGGCTCCATCGCAACAACCTGCCATTCGTCCCGGAGACAGTGTGTAACCAGCTGAGGGGATTGTGGTCCGTCTCCACGATGAAGTGGCGCCCGTATAGATAGGGTTGCAGACGCTGCAGAGCCCACACTATGGCTAGGCATTCCTTCTCCATTGTGGAGTAGGCCACTTCCCTTGGTAACAGCTTCCTGCTCAGGTACAAGACTGGGTGCTCTTGGCTCGCAGAGTCCACCTGGCTGAGCACCGCACCGAGGCCGAAGTCACTGGCGTCGGTCTGTACTACAAACGGCCGCGTGAAGTCGGCTGCCTGTAGCACGGGCGGGCTGGACAGGGCGTCCTTTAGGGCCCGGAAGGCTGTCTCGCAGTCCACTGTCCAATCGACTGCAGAGGGCAGCTTCTTCTTGGTGAGGTCCGTCAAGGGCTTTGCCAGGCTACTATAGCATGGAACAAACCTCCTATAGTACCCAGCGGTCCCCAAGAAGGACATCACCTGCTTCTTGGTCCTGGGGGTGGGCCAGGATGCGATGGCTTCCACTTTCTCAGGCTCGGGCTTCAGTGTTCTCCCGCCTACCCGGTGACCGAGGTACTGGACCTCGCTCATGGCCAGCTGACACTTTCCCGGCTTGATGGTCAAACCTGCCTGGTGGATCCGCCTGAGCACCTGTGCTAGATGCTCTAGGTGGTCCTCCCAGGTGGGACTGAAGACGGCAATGTCATCCAGGTACGCGGCCGCGTACCCTTCAAGTCCCTTGAGCAGGGTGTTGACCATCCGCTGGAAAGTGGCAGGGGCATTCCTCATCCCGAATGGCATCACCGTGGACTCGTACAGTCCAAATGGGGTAATAAAGGCAGAGCGTTCCCTGGCCTTGCGAGTCAGGGGGATCTGCCAATATCCCCGGCTCAGGTCCATGATGGTCAGGTACTGAGCCCCGGCCAACTGATCGAGCAGGTCATCGATGCGTGGCATTGGGTACGCATCGGCGACCGTGACAGCATTGAGCCCCCTGTAGTCCACGCAGAACCGAGTGGTTCGGTCCTTCTTAGGGACGAGGACTACAGGCGAGGCCCAAGCGCTGTTGGATGCCTGGATCACCCCCAGCTTCAGCATCTCGTCAATCTCCTGGCGCATGTGTTGCTGCACCTCCAGGGAAACCCGATATGCTGAACGCCGGATCGGGGGATGATCCCCAGTGTCCACGTGATGGACAGCCAAGTCAGTCCTTCCGGGCTGGTTGGTAAACAACCCCCGGAAGGGGTGTAGGGTGGCCCACAGCTGGGACCGTTGGTCCTCCAAGAGCTGGTGGCCAACCTCCACATCCTCAATGGATCCGCCTGCCCTAACCTGGGCTAGCATATCCAAGAGGGTTTCCGCTTCTCCCTCCTCGGGCAGGTTGCACACCGGGAGTGCACATGCCTCCCGCTCATGATGTGCCTTCATCATGTTCACATGGAAGGGCTTCCGCCTTCCACGGGCAGGGTCCAGGGTGACCAGGTACGTTACAGGGTTGAGCTGCTGGTACACGAGGTATGGGCCTTCCCAGGCTGCCTGAAGCTTGTCCTGTGGTACGGGGACCAGTACCCACACCTTTTGACCCACTTGGTAGGTCCTCTCACAAGCGTTCTGGTCGTACCAACGCTTCTGATCGGCCTGGGCTTGAGCCATATTGTCGTGTACCAGTTGCGTCACGGCCTGCATTTTGTCCCGGAAGCGCATGACATACTCGATAACCGACACTCCAGGGGTGGCCAAATCCCCTTCCCAAGCCTCTTTCACCAGAGCCAGGGGGCCCCGCACACGTCGCCCGTACAGGAGCTCAAACGGTGAGAATCCCGTTGAGGCCTGTGGAACCTCCCGGTAAGCAAATAACAGGTGTGGGAGATACCGCTCCCAGTCACGCCCGTGGGAGTCGACCAACATCTTAAGCATCTGCTTTAAGGTGCCATTGAACCGCTCGCACAGGCCATTAGTCTGTGGATGGTACGGGCTGGCCACCAGATGTCGCACCTGGACCTGCTTACAGAGGGCTTCCATCAGCTGGGACATGAATTGGGTCCCCCGGTCAGTGAGCATTTCCTGGGGAAAACCCACTCGGGAGAAAATCTGCAGCAATGCGGTGGCCACCTTGTCAGCCCGAATGGACGACAAGGCCACTGCTTCTGGGTACCGGGTGGCATAGTCCACTACCGTCAGTATGAAGCGTTTCCCGGAGCTGCTGGGGATGGCCAGCGGGCCGACCAGATCCACAGCCACCCTCCTGAAAGGCTCATCGATGATGGGCAGAGATACCAGTGGGGCTTTGGGGTGTGGCCCCGCCTTCCCCACTCTCTGACAGGTTTCACACGAACGGCAGTAGGCAACCACATCGGCCCCCATTTTTGGCCAGTAGAAATGCTGGGTTAACCTGGCCTTGGTCTTAGCGATCCCTAGGTGTCCGGCCATCGGAATCTCATGTGCGATCCGCAACAACTCCGTCCAGAACGGATAGGGTACCACTAACTGTCGGTCCCTGGGCCACGCCTCCGGTGAACCCTGCTGGACCGTGACCCGGTACAGCCGTCCTTGGTCCCAGACCACTCGCTCCGGGTCCGAGTCCGAGGGAGGCTGTGCCGCCTGCTCCTTTAGAGCTTTCAGGCTGTCGTCAGCTTCTAACGCTGCCTGAAACCCCTGACTAGATGTGGCCAGAATCGACGAGACTGTCACATCTTCGGTCAGTACCCCGGGACCTGTGTCCTGGCCTCCACCTGACTCGGCTGCCACTTGGTCAGAAGGGGAAGAGCTATCGGACCTCCGGGAGGCCCCTTGGCTTCCAGCACTCCCACTGCGGGTGACAGCGGCCACAGCCGCTGCGACCGTGGGTCGTTCCTGCTCCTCCTCCGTTCCTGACCAAGTCGCCGGTTCAGGCAGACCTACCTGGCTTCCTGACACCCCGGTTGTGGGGGAACCATGTACCGAGATCTTACCTGGGAGCACTTCCGCTCCGGGACCGGCCCCAATCTCACCTGCCTGTTCCCCTCCTGCAGCAACAGAACCCCGCTGTGAAATCTCTGGGGACCCCACATTTGCTGTGGTAGCCCCCACCCCACACACTGGTCCTCCCCCTGCAGCACCCTGCTCTCTGCTTATCCCTGCAGAGGGCAACAGATCCCAGCTCACTGGCTGATCACTTGTAGAGGCATTGTCACACCTTTCTCTGACCCCCTCCCCTGTCACAGCTGCAGCTGAGTGTGTGTCTATGGTGTCTATGCAAGCAGAAAAATCAGAGTTCACTCCCTCCTCCCTTACATCATTCATAGATAACACATTAACATTGTCCGGAGGCACGTCAGTACTGGCTGAAGGTTCAGCCCTTGGGGGGGGCCCAAACTGGGAGGTTATCTGCCCCAAATCTGTCCCAAGTAGCACGTTTGCAGGGATCCGATCAGTTACCCCCACCTCTCTCACCCCTCGCCCTGCGCCCCAGTCCACATAAATGCCAGCAACAGGCAGCGCCGGGTCAATGCCTCCAATCCCGGAGACAGCGAGGGTTTTTCCAGGGATCAAGTCTTGGGGGGACACCATCTCAGGCCGCACCAGAGTCACCTCCGAGGCGCTGTCTCGCAGTCCTATGGTCACAGACCGGCTGACGGTGACAGGTTGGAAGCTGTCCAGGGACCTACCACCACCCCCACCCACACAATACACCTTGGGCGGCCCTTGGGACGGGGACGGAGCCGGGGCCTTGGGACGCTGAGGGCACATGGCCTTGAAGTGTCCAGGTAGGTTGCACTGGTGGCACCGTCTTGGCTCTGCCACGGGCCTGGAGAGGGGAGTTGAGGGGGACACCCCCTGCAGTCTAGGGGCAGGTGGGGCAGTCGTAGAATTCATCTTACCCCCTCTCCAGGTGCTGCTGGTGGCTGCTCTCCTGGCCTCAGGAGCCCGATTGTTGGTGTAGTCATCGGCCAGGGCAGCTGTAGCCGTGGACCCCTTTGGCTTCTGGTCTCGGATGAACTGGCGGAGATCCTCAGGGCAGTTCCACAAGAGTTGCTCTGTGATGACCAAGTCTAGGATCTCTGGTCCGGTGGTAAGCTGCAGGCCTTGGGTCCAGTGGTCGGCAGCTCGGGCAAGTGCCCGCCGGTGGTCAGCCCAGGAGTCCTTTGGTCCCTTCTGCAGGCTCCGGAACTTCTTGCGGTAGGACTCCGGAGTGAGGTTGTACTGTTGGATCAGGGCCCGCTTGATTGTGTCGTAGCCCTGATCTGCCTCAGTAGGCAAGTCCCCAAGGATTTCCAGGGCCTTACCCCTTAAACGGGGGGTCAGGTATTTGGCCCACTGGTCCTTGTCCAGATGGTGCTGCAGGCAAGTCCGTTCAAAAGCAGTCAGGAAAGAGTCCAAGTCTCCATCCTTCTCCAGCACTGGGAAGTCCTCAACACGGACCTTTGGAAGTTTGGTGTCTTGAAGGTCACGTGTGGCTGATGAGGGCTGAGCTAGCTGCAGCTGGTGGTCACGCTCTGCCTGTTGCTGTCGCTCTTCACGCTCTGCTTGCCGCTCCGCAGCCTCAGCGTCACGCGCTGCCTGTCGCTCACGCTCGGCCATGAGTATCTCGTAGGTATCCCGGTCTCCAGCCATAAGCCTGGCCAAGGCAGCTTGAAGGAGGGCCTCTGCACCTCTCAGGCCGGAGGGATTGGCAAGTGGTGATCTGCGGCACGCTGCAGAGCCAGGTGATTCACTGTCCATTTCAGAGCGGAGGACTGGCATCTGGCTCGTTGAGGACCCTTGGGCGAGCTCCTCCTCATTTTGTCCAGCAGTGCCAGGTTGTGCAATGTCCTCTGCAGAGCTGTTCTCTGGCGTCGGGCTCTTGGAGGGCTCGTGGACAACCTCCTCATAGTCTCTGGCCTGAGCATCGGCCATTCCTTTGGCTTTGCTCCTGGTGCTCTCAGCCATTGTTGCAGACTTTGGTCACTGACACAGAACTGACACCTGATGCACCCACACACCTTACAGTATCTGCACTCTGACACTCTAGTGTTGAGCTAGTCTGAAGACCCCAGCAGCCACAGCTGCTGCAGGCAGTCTTTAGTGTCTGGGAGTATGGGTCTCACACTCACACACACTATTATCTCGATCCCACCGCTATGCCACCAATATGTCACGAACCACCGGGGGGGTCACTCAGAAATCCCCCGCGCTGGCTACCAGTACGTCACAATCGGGGGGTAACAAGTGGGGGTCACCCCTCCTTTATACCTCCCGACCGACAGACAGAGCACGTGACGCGCTCTCTAGCGCCCCTCTTATAGTCAGGCCAATTATGGAATTGCCCGACAATAAGCAAGGAGGCCGCTATACTACTTATGCCGATTATTGAAGGGTCCCCGGTGAGAGTAGGGTATATATTCCCCCGACCTCCGCGGGCGGAATATATAAAACCTCCCCGAATCTCACTGGCCTCCCCACAATAATCCTTGGCACAACTCGCTGCCACCAACCGCTTCACGGTAACTATTAGCCGAACACACAGACGTGGGATTCAAGATCGAGATAACAGAACAGCCCAAGATTAATTATATAATTTAATCAGCCTAAAGCACACTAGAAACTACAATATATACAATAGGGGATCTACAGAATATACATAGGTCAGAGTACAGTTACAGATAAAGCATGGTTTACAAACAGGCATACACAGTTCCAGCAGTTACCTTGTGCGTCTGGCCACAGGGGGGCGCTGTAGACCAGGTTTCCAGGATCTTTCCCACAGATGTTTCCTACACGTGACCCCCAGCGAAAGAACACTGGAAAATGGCCGAAGTAGGGTTATCAACCTGGGCAAATCCAGGTCCCCTCCTACCTTAGTGACCTCAGAGGGAGCACTGCTCCACCCCTGGCTGGAGTTATGGACAATATCCACAACATGAAATATGGGCCATAACTTTGCCTGGGAGCGTCGTAGGCGGACGCCAACGCTCTCATTGTGACAGTTATGAATTTAGCTACAGAACGAGAGGACTCATGACTTGTCTACTAGTTCCCCATTGGCTGATATCACGCCTGGGGTACTTCCCAATGTCCTACTCCCATAAAAAAGGTGTGCCAGCATCGTCCGCATGCAGAGACACCATTTTTATGGTTGCCATATTTATCGGAAATATGGCTTGCGAGATATGAACCATATTTTCCTGGAGTCGTTCTGTCTGGATACTTCCAAGCTTGCTAATTAGATAGCAGCCCCTACCACAGGGTCACGGCAGGGAGTCATCCTGTGTCCATTGTTCCCACATCATCTAATCTCCATATCACAGGAGATGGCCATGGAGGTGTAAGTGGAACACAGACCAGTTCCTTTGACACCTATCTGCTAAACAAACCGTTTATCCCTGTGGTAAATTTTCTGATTGAAGGAGTTGTGTGAAGGAAAGGGGGGGGTGACACCAGGAGAGGGCTTCCTGACATAACTTGAATATCATGATTTATCGTCATATCTCCGGATTTACCTCACATGCGGGAAGACGGCTGTTAGCGTGACGCCAACAGTGAGGCTCCACAGACTGGAAGAAGACCTGCTCTGTTGATGTGGAGCAGCTGAATCACAGTGATGAGCGGTGCTGTGGAGAACAAGGCACTTGGTTAGCAAACACCTGCCTGTTAGTTCTTAGGCCAATTAGTAAGACATAAAACAAAGTCATGGACAACCTCTTTAAAGAGAACCAACCATCAGGATTTTCATTTATAAAGTAAAGCCTGGGCTATACTGGCGCTAGGATGCTGAATGTAACCATACCTTTTGTTCAGTGATTGGATGTTTTATTTCAGAAATATTTACAAGTAAAGTTCCAGCAATATTATTTGATTGACAGGTGCAACAGGAAGTGAATATGTGGGTTGTGTCTTTATCTATTTCCACTCCTGTCTGCACTGGAATTAATGTCTGTGACGGCGACAGGGGGAGGAAGGCTAAGCAGACAGACTGGGTGGGAACAGAAGACCGGACCCACATATTCCCTTCTTGTTGCACCTGTCAATCAAATAGCAGTGCATTGGTATAGATGAAGCTGTTGAGTCTGTATCAGGAATACCCGCAGCCGGTCTGAACATTGTTGTCTTCACCCAGATTGTGAAAGGTGGACGTGTGAAGCTGGTTATAAGCTAGGAATAGATAAAATGAAGCTACTGGTTTGAGACCGGGTTTGGGATCAGTTATGACCATGGGAACCTGTCTGCTAACAAATGTGTTGTCCTTGAACTATCACCATTGTGTTAAACAGGATAGTAATACATTTCTAAAGTTGTAACTCTATGAAATGGAGCCTTAAAGAGTAAAAGAAAAAGAAGAAAAAAAGAGTCAGGTAGTCCTGTCATTACAGTTGTTCACCAGGGGAAATCCGGCGCATGCGCAACGGAATCCGATGCATGTGCAGCGGAATCTGGCGCATGTGCAGCGGAATCTGGCGCATGTGCAGCGGAATCTGGCGCATGTGCAACGGAATCTGGCTCATGTGCAGCGGAATCTGGCGCATGTGCAACGGAATCTGGCGCATGTGCAACGGAATCTGGCTCATGTGCAGCGGAATCTGGCTCATGTGCAACGGAATCTGGCGCATGTGCAGCGGAATCTGGCGCGTGTGCAGCGGAATCTGGCGCATGTGCAGCGGAATCTGGCTCATGTGCAGCGGAATCTGGCGCATGTGCAGCGGAATCTGGCGCATGTGCAGCGGAATCTGGCGCATGTGCAACGGAATCTGGCGCATGTGAAACGGAATCTGACGCATGTGCAACGGAATCTGGCACTTTTGCAACGGAATCTGGCGCATGTGCAACGGAATCTGGCGCTTGTGCAACGGAATCTGGCGCTTGGGCAGCGGAATCTGGCGCACGTGCAATGGAATCTGGCGCATGTGGAACAGAATTTGGCGAATACGCAGAGCACAACTGAGGCTGATGGATTGTAATCCGGCTCACGCGCTGCGGAATCCGGCTCATGCGCTGCAGAATCCGGCTCACGGGCAACGGAATCTGGCGCACGGGCAACGGAATCTGGCGCACGTGCAGCGGAATCTGGCGCATGTGCAACAGAATTTGGCGAATACGCAGAGCACAACTGAGGCTGATGGATTGTAATGCCGGATTTGCATGACTCCGTAGGAAACTAGAACCGCCCCTTTGACTCTTTACTGCATGCACTCACTTGTTTATTGTTCTTTATAAAACTCATCAGTGGGTTTATAACACTATGGTGACTTGGTACAGAACAGTGTGGAGTCCTACACTGTCTGAAGTTTCATAACTTACAGTAGTACAGGTATTGCTCACAATTTACAGTTGTTGGTAAAACACAGCGGCTTTCTTTCAGAAACAGCGCCACCCTTGACCATAGGTCGTATGTGGTATTGCAGCTCTGCTTCATTCAGTGCAATAGAGCAAAGTTGCAATAGCAGATGCTCTTCATGAAAGAAACCAGTCTTATTCTTCTAATCCTTGGCAAACAATTTAAGCCTTCCCATACGCATGACCATAGACACCACAAAGGCTGGCGTTGACATACCATATCACAGTATCTTCATATTATTGATCTAGGGGGCGAATGATCTCCGTGTAATCCTACAATCCCAAAGAACTGCATTAAATTTAGTTTATGCTGCCCTTAATGGCTTTTTTGGAGCATCAGTTCTTCATTTGTGTGTTTTACCTTCGTTTTCTTTTTTACTTGTTTTTCTTGATTGCTTTTTTGCCACTTTTTTTTTTCAAGTCGATAAACCCTTTCAATAAGTTTTACAATGTGGCACGATAATCTTCCAACTGCAAAAACAAATTAAATTGATATTGTACTGCTCTATGGCAGAAAAGTAAAACTGCGCAAACATTTAGTGACATTTCAAAAACTCACAAATGGGATGTGGATAAGATTATTATTTTTTATTTTTTTTTAAATTCTTCATCTTCTCCAATCAGACTGCATTCTGATGTCACCTGAGTACAATTTTTTTTTTCCAATTTATGGAGGCAAATTGGGCACGCTGCAAAAAATTCCAACGTGTGCACTGCCTTATTGAATAACATTGGTCCGAGTGTGATCCAATGTTTGGTCAGATTGCACTGAATAGATAGCCATCTGCACGAGCCCTTAATGCTGAGCAAAAAACAAAAAATCCAGACAAAATCAAGTAAAGTTAATTAGTGATAAGCGGGCACTACCATGCTCAGGTGCTCTGTACTCGTAACTAGTGATGAGTGAGCACTACCATGCTCAGGTGCTCTGTAGATGCTCTGTACTCGTAACTAGTGATGAGTGGGCACTACCATTCTCGGGTGGGCGGTACCGGTAACTAGTGATGAGCGGGCATTACCATGCTCGGGTGCTCGAAACTCGTAACTAGTGATGAGCGGGCACTATCATGCTCCGGTGCTCAGTACTCGTAACTAGTGATGAGCGAGAACTACCATGCTCAGGTGCTCAGTACTCGTAACTAGTGATGAGCGGGCACAACCATGCTCGGGTGCTCAGTACTCGTAACTAGTGATGAGCGGGCACTACCATGCTCGGGTGCTCGGTACTCGTAACTAGTGATGAGCGAGCAGTACCATGCTCGGGTGCTCATAACTACGGTAGTGATGAGCGGGCACTACCATGCTCGGGTGCTCAGTACTCGTAACTAGTGATGAGCGAGCACTACCATGCTCGGGTGCTCATAACTACGGTAGTGATGAGTGGGCACTACCATTCTCGGGTGGGTGGTACCGGTAACTAGTGATGAGCGGGCATTACCATGCTCGGGTGCTCGAAACTCGTAACTAGTGATGAGCGGGCACTACCATGCTTGGGTGCTCTGTACTTGTAACTAGTGATGAGCGAGCAGTACCATGCTCAGGTGCTCAGTACTCATAACTAGTGATGAGCGGGCACTACCATGCTCGGGTGCTCAGTACTCGTAACTAGTGATGAGCGGGCACTACCATGCTCGGGTGCTCGGTACTCGTAACTAGTGATGAGCGAGCAGTACCATGCTCGGGTGCTCATAACTACGGTAGTGATGAGCGGGCACTACCATGCTCGGGTGCTCAGTACTCGTAACTAGTGATGAGCGAGCACTACCATGCTCGGGTGCTCATAACTACGGTAGTGATGAGCGGGCACTACCATGCTCGGGTGCTCATAACTAGTGATGAGCGGGCACTACCATACTCATGCTCGGTACTCGTAATGAGCAGTTGGTGCTCGGACTGGCAAAACTTGAGAACCTGAGTATAATGGAAATCAATGGGGGACTCGAGCATTTTTCTGGAAGATCTTTCCAATTAATGCTCCACTTGCCCATATGCTTCTATTATCCAGGGTACACGAGTTGAACCTGCCTGAGCCTCCGACTGCTTGTTCCGAGCACCAGAGCATGGTGGCAAACTTCAAACAAGAGCAGGATTTATTAACAGATGCATAAATCTTACAAACTAACAAGTTTTGTTGCTCAGTTAAATTTTAATAAATTTTCAACATAAAAGTGTGGGTCAATTATTATTCAACCCCTATGTGAGGCAAATCCCGGGATATGAAGGTGAATTATGACTCCAGTCATAATCCCTCATCACTCCCTGGCAGTGCCCCCTCCCTTCTTGTCCTCAGTGTTCCACTTACACCTCCATGGCCATGTCCTGTGATATGGAGATGAGGTGGTGTGGGAACAAAGGACACAGGATGACTCCCTGCCGTCACCCTGTAACAAGAGCTGTATCTCATTAGCAAGGCTATGGAAATAGCCAGACAGAACGACTCCAGTAAAAAATGGTTCATATCTCGCAAGCCATATTTCCGATAAATATGGCAACCATAAAAATGGTGTCTCTGCATGCGGACGATGCCGGCACACCCTTTTTATGGGAGCAGGACATTGGGAAATGCCCCAGGCGTGATATCAGCCAATGGGGAACTGGCAGACAGGTCATGAGTCCCCTCGTTCTGTAGCTAAATTCATAACTGTCACAATGAATTAAATTAATTAAATTAATGAGAGCATTGGCGTCCGCCTACGACGCTCCCAGGCAAAGTTATGGCCCATATTCCATGTTGGGATACTGTCCATAACTCAAGCCAGGGGTGGAGCAGTGCTCCCTGTGAGGTCACGAAGGTAGGAGGGGACCTGGACTTGCCCAGGTTGATAACCCTACTTCGGCCATTTTCCAGTGTTCTTCTCGCTGGGGGCACGTGTAGGAAACATCTGTGGGAAGGATCCTAGAAACCTGGGTACAGCGCCCCCCTGTGGCCAGACGCAACAAGGTAACTGCTGGAACTGTGTATGCCTGTTTGTAACCCATGCTTTGATTGTAACTGTACTCTGACATATGTATATTCTGTAGATTCCCTATTGTATATATTGTAGTTTCTAGTGTGGCTTTAGGCTGATTAAATTATATAATTAATCTTGGGCTGTTCTGTTATCTCGATCTTGAATCCCACGTCTGTGTGTTCGGCTAATAGTTACCGTAAATCGGTTGGTGGCAGCGAATTGTGCCAAGGATTATTGTGGGGAGGCCAGTGAGATTCGGGGAGATTTTATATATTCCGCCCGCGGAGGTCGGGGGAATATATACCTTACTCTCACCGGGGACCCTTCAATAATCGGCATAAGTAGTATAGCGGCCTCCTTGCTTATTGTCGGGCAATTCCATAATTGGCCTGACTATAAGAGGGGCGCTAGAGAGCGCGTCACGTGCTCTGTCTGTCGGTCGGGAGGAATAAAGGAGGGGTGACCCCCACTTGTTACCCCCCGATTGTGACGTACTGGTAGCCAGCGCGGGGGATTTCTGAGTGACCCCCCCGGTGGTTTGTGACATATTGGTGGCATAGCGGTGGGATCGAGATAATAGTGTGTGTGAGTGTGAGACCCATACTCCCAGACACTAAAGACTGCCTGCAGCAGCTGTGGCTGCTGGGGTCTTCAGACTAGCTCAACACTAGAGTGTCAGAGTGCAGATACTGTAAGGTGTGTGGAGGCATCAGGTGTCAGTTCTGTGTCAGTGACCAAAAGTCTGCAAGAATGGCTGATGGCACCAGGAGCAGAGCTATGCAACTGGCCAATGCTAAGGCAGGAGCCGAAGAGAGGGAGGACGGTGCTGTGGACAGCAATGAGGAGGTTGCCCACGAGTCCTCCAGGAGCTCGACGCCAGAAAACCGTTCTGCCGAGGACATTGCGCAACCTGGCACTGCTGGACAAGATGAGGAGGAGCTCACCCAAGGTTCCTCAACGAGCCAGATGCCAGCCCTCCGCTCTGAAAGGGACAGTGAATCACCAGGCTCCGCAGCGTGCCGCAGATCACCACGTGCCATTCCACCGAGCCTGGGAGGCTCGGATAGCCTTCTTCAAATGGCTATGGCCCTTCTCCAGGCTGGAGACCAGAAGGGCTACAAGGAACTCCTGGCAGAGCGCAGGGCAGAGCGGCACGCAGAGCGTGAGGCTGCGGAGCGAGAGCGGCAGGCAGCGCGTGAAGAGCGAGAGCGAGAGCGACAGGCAGACCGTGACTACCAGCTGCAGCTAGCTCAGCTCCGGCCCTCATCAGCCACATGTGACCTTCAAAACACCAAACTTCCAAAGGTCCGTGTTGAGGACTTCCCAGTGCTGGAGAAGGATGGAGACTTGGACTCTTTCCTGACGGCTTTTGAACGGACTTGCTTGCAGCACCATCTGAACAAGGACCAGTGGGCCAAATACCTGACCCCCCGTTTAAGGGGTAAGGCCCTGGATGTCCTTGGGGACTTGCCTGCTGAGGCAGATCAGGGCTACGACACCATCAAGCGGGCCCTGATCCAACAGTACAACCTCACTCCAGAGTCCTACCGCAAGAAGTTCCGGAGCCTACAGAAGGGACCAAAGGACTCCTGGGCTGACCACCGGCGGGCACTTGCCCGAGCTGCCGACCACTGGACCCAAGGCCTGCAGCTTTCCACCGGACCGGAGATCCTGGACTTGTTCATCACGGAGCAACTCTTGTGGAACTGCCCTGAGGATCTCCGCCAGTTCATCCGAGACCAGAAGCCAAAGGGGTCCACGGCTACAGCTGCCCTTGCCGATGACTACACCAACAACCGGGCCCCTGAGGCCAGGAGAGCGGCCACCAGCAGCACCTGGAGAGGGGGTAAGATGAATTCTGCGACTGCCCCACCTGCCCCTAGACTGCAGGGGGTGTCCCCCTCAACTCCCCTCTCCAGGCCCGTGGCAGAACCAAGACGGTGCCACCAGTGCAACCTACCTGGACACTTCAAGGCCATGTGCCCTCAGCGTCCCAAGGCCCCGGCTCCGTCCCCGTCCCAAGGGCCGCCCAAGGTGTATTGTGTGGGTGGGGGTGGTGGTAGGTCCCTGGACAGCTTCCAACCTGTCACCGTCGGCCGGTCTGTGACCATAGGACTGCGAGACAGCGCCTCGGAGGTGACTCTGGTGCGGCCTGAGATGGTGTCCCCCCAAGACTTGATCCCTGGAAAAACCCTCGCTGTCTCCGGGATTGGAGGCACTGACCCGGCGCTGCCTGTTGCTGACATTTATGTGGACTGGGGCGCAGGGCGAGGGGTGAGGGAGGTGGGGGTAACTGATCGGATCCCTGCAAACGTGCTACTTGGGACAGATTTGGGGCAGATAACCTCCCAGTTTGGGCCCCAACCAAGGGCTGAACCTTCAGCCAGTACTGACATGCCTCCGGACAATGTTAATGTGTTATCTATGAATGATGTAAGGGAGGAGGGAGTGAACTCTGATATTTCTGCTTGCACAGACACCATAGACACACACGCAGCTGCAGCTGTGACAGGAGGGGAGGGGGTCAGAGAAAGGTGTGACAATGCCTCTACAAGTAATCAGCCTGTGAGCTGGGATCTGTTGCCCTCTGCAGGGATAAGCAGAGAGCAGGGTGCTGCGGGGGGAGGACCAGTGTGTGGGGTGGGGGCTACCACAGCAAATGTGGGGTCCCCAGAGATTTCACAGCGGGGTTCTGTTGCTGCAGGAGGGGAACAGGCAGGTGAGATTGGGGCCGGTCCAGGAGCGGAAGTGCTCCCAGGTAAGATCTCGGTGCATGGTTCCCCCACAACCGGGGTGTCAGGAAGCCAGGTCGGTCTGCCTGAACCGGCGACTTGGTCAGGAACGGAGGAGGAGCAGGCACGACCCACGGTCGCAGCGGCTGTGGCCGCTGTCACCCGCAGTGGGAGTGCTGGAAGCCAAGGGGCCTCCCGGAGGTCCGATGGCTCTTCCCCTTCTGACCAAGTGGCAGCCGAGTCAGGTGGAGGCCAGGACACAGGTCCCGGGGTACTGACCGAAGATGTGACAGTCTCGTCGATTCTGGCCACATCTAGTCAGGGGTTTCAGGCAGCGTTAGAAGCTGACGACAGCCTGAAAGCTCTTAAGGAGCAGGCGGCACAGCCTCCCTCGGACTCGGACCCGGAGCGAGTGGTCTGGGACCAAGGACGGCTGTACCGGGCCACGGTCCAGCAGGGTTCACCGGAGGCGTGGCCCAGGGACCGACAGTTGGTGGTACCCTATCCGTTCCGGACGGAGTTGTTGCGGATCGCACATGAGATTCCGATGGCCGGACACCTAGGGATCGCTAAGACCAAGGCCAGGTTAAACCAGCATTTCTACTGGCCAAAAATGGGGGCCGATGTGGCTGCCTACTGCCGTTCGTGTGAAACCTGTCAGAGAGTGGGGAAGGCGGGGCCACACCCCAAAGCCCCACTAGTATCTCTGCCAATCATCGATGAGCCTTTCAGGAGGGTGGCTGTGGATCTGGTCGGCCCGCTGGCCATCCCCAGCAGCTCCGGGAAACGCTTCATACTGACGGTAGTGGACTATGCCACCCGGTACCCAGAAGCAGTGGCCTTGTCGTCCATTCGGGCTGACAAGGTGGCCACCGCATTGCTGGAGATTTTCTCCCGAGTGGGTTTTCCCCAGGAAATGCTCACTGACCGGGGGACCCAATTCATGTCCCAGCTGATGGAGGCCCTCTGTAAGCAAGTCCAGGTGCGACATCTGGTGGCCAGCCCGTACCATCCACAGACTAATGGCCTGTGCGAGCGGTTCAATGGCACCTTAAAGCAGATGCTTAAGATGTTGGTCGACTCCCATGGGCGTGACTGGGAGCGGTATCTCCCACACCTGTTATTTGCTTACCGGGAGGTTCCACAGGCCTCAACAGGATTCTCACCGTTTGAGCTCCTGTACGGGCGACGTGTGCGGGGCCCCCTGGCTCTGGTGAAAGAGGCTTGGGAAGGGGATTTGGCCACCCCTGGAGTGTCGGTTATCGAGTATGTCATGCGCTTCCGGGACAAAATGCAGGCCTTGACGCAACTGGTACACGACAATATGGCTCAAGCCCAGGCCGATCAGAAGCGTTGGTACGACCAGAACGCTTGTGAGAGGACCTACCAAGTGGGTCAAAAGGTGTGGGTACTGGTCCCCGTACCACAGGACAAGCTTAAGGCAGCCTGGGAAGGCCCATACCTCGTGTACCAGCAGCTCAACCCTGTAACGTACCTGGTCACCCTGGACCCTGCCCGTGGAAGGCGGAAGCCCTTCCATGTGAACATGATGAAGGCACATCATGAGCGGGAGGCATGTGCGCTCCCCGTGTGCAACCTGCCCGAGGAGGGAGAAGCGGAAACCCTCTTGGATATGCTAGCCCAGGTTAGGGCAGGCGGATCCATTGAGGATGTGGAGGTTGGCCACCAGCTCTTGGAGGACCAACGGTCCCAGCTGTGGGCCACCCTACACCCCTTCCGGGGGTTGTTTACCAACCAGCCCGGAAGGACTGACTTGGCTGTCCATCACGTGGACACTGGGGATCATCCCCCGATCCGGCGTTCAGCATATCGGGTCTCCCTGGAGGTGCAGCAACACATGCGCCAGGAGATTGACGAGATGCTGAAGCTGGGGGTGATCCAGGCATCCAACAGCGCTTGGGCCTCGCCTGTAGTCCTCGTCCCTAAGAAGGACCGAACCACTCGGTTCTGCGTGGACTACAGGGGGCTCAATGCTGTCACGGTCGCCGATGCGTACCCAATGCCACGCATCGATGACCTGCTCGATCAGTTGGCCGGGGCTCAGTACCTGACCATCATGGATCTGAGCCGGGGATATTGGCAGATCCCCCTGACTCGCAAGGCCAGGGAACGCTCTGCCTTTATTACCCCATTTGGACTGTACGAGTCCACGGTGATGCCATTCGGGATGAGGAATGCCCCTGCCACTTTCCAGCGGATGGTCAACACCCTGCTCAAGGGACTTGAAGGGTACGCGGCCGCGTACCTGGATGACATTGCCGTCTTCAGTCCCACCTGGGAGGACCACCTAGAGCATCTAGCACAGGTGCTCAGGCGGATCCACCGGGCAGGTTTGACCATCAAGCCGGGAAAGTGTCAGCTGGCCATGAGCGAGGTCCAGTACCTCGGTCACCGGGTAGGTGGGAGAACACTGAAGCCCGAGCCTGAGAAAGTGGAAGCCATCGCATCCTGGCCCACCCCCAGGACCAAGAAGCAGGTGATGTCCTTCTTGGGGACCGCTGGGTACTATAGGAGGTTTGTTCCATGCTATAGTAGCCTGGCAAAGCCCTTGACGGACCTCACCAAGAAGAAGCTGCCCTCTGCAGTCGATTGGACAATGGACTGCGAGACAGCCTTCCGGGCCCTAAAGGACGCCCTGTCCAGCCCGCCCGTGCTACAGGCAGCCGACTTCACGCGGCCGTTTGTAGTACAGACCGATGCCAGTGACTTCGGCCTCGGTGCGGTGCTCAGCCAGGTGGACTCTGCGAGCCAAGAGCACCCAGTCTTGTACCTGAGCAGGAAGCTGTTACCAAGGGAAGTTGCCTATTCCACGATGGAGAAGGAGTGCCTGGCCATAGTGTGGGCCCTGCAGCGTCTGCAACCCTATCTATACGGGCGCCACTTCATCGTGGAGACGGACCACAATCCCCTCAGCTGGTTGCACACCGTCTCTGGGACGAATGGGCGATTGTTGCGATGGAGCCTTGCGCTCCAGCAATACAACTTCACCATTCGCCACAAAAGGGGCCGTGACCACGGTAACGCAGACGGGCTGTCCCGACAAGGAGAGGTCGCGGACGGGCGCACGGGGGAACACCGGAGTGTGCTGCCCCCTAGCGCCCTCAAAAGGGGGGAGGTGCGAGGCAAATCCCGGGATATGAAGGTGAATTATGACTCCAGTCATAATCCCTCATCACTCCCTGGCAGTGCCCCCTCCCTTCTTGTCCTCAGTGTTCCACTTACACCTCCATGGCCATGTCCTGTGATATGGAGATGAGGTGGTGTGGGAACAAAGGACACAGGATGACTCCCTGCTGTCACCCTGTAACAAGAGCTGTATCTCATTAGCAAGGCTATGGAAATAGCCAGACAGAACGACTCCAGTAAAAAATGGTTCATATCTCGCAAGCCATATTTCCGATAAATATGGCAACCATAAAAATGGTGTCTCTGCATGCGGACGATGCCGGCACACCCTTTTTATGGGAGCAGGACATTGGGAAATGCCCCAGGCGTGATATCAGCCAATGGGGAACTGGCAGACAGGTCATGAGTCCCCTCGTTCTGTAGCTAAATTCATAACTGTCACAATGAGAGCATTGGCGTCCGCCTACGACGCTCCCAGGCAAAGTTATGGCCCATATTCCATGTTGGGATACTGTCCATAACTCAAGCCAGGGGTGGAGCAGTGCTCCCTGTGAGGTCACGAAGGTAGGAGGGGACCTGGACTTGCCCAGGTTGATAACCCTACTTCGGCCATTTTCCAGTGTTCTTCTCGCTGGGGGCACGTGTAGGAAACATCTGTGGGAAGGATCCTAGAAACCTGGGTACAGCGCCCCCCTGTGGCCAGACGCAACAAGGTAACTGCTGGAACTGTGTATGCCTGTTTGTAACCCATGCTTTGATTGTAACTGTACTCTGACATATGTATATTCTGTAGATTCCCTATTGTATATATTGTAGTTTCTAGTGTGGCTTTAGGCTGATTAAATTATATAATTAATCTTGGGCTGTTCTGTTATCTCGATCTTGAATCCCACGTCTGTGTGTTCGGCTAATAGTTACCGTAAATCGGTTGGTGGCAGCGAATTGTGCCAAGGATTATTGTGGGGAGGCCAGTGAGATTCGGGGAGATTTTATATATTCCGCCCGCGGAGGTCGGGGGAATATATACCTTACTCTCACCGGGGACCCTTCAATAATCGGCATAAGTAGTATAGCGGCCTCCTTGCTTATTGTCGGGCAATTCCATAATTGGCCTGACTATAAGAGGGGCGCTAGAGAGCGCGTCACGTGCTCTGTCTGTCGGTCGGGAGGAATAAAGGAGGGGTGACCCCCACTTGTTACCCCCCGATTGTGACGTACTGGTAGCCAGCGCGGGGGATTTCTGAGTGACCCCCCCGGTGGTTTGTGACACCCTAGGTTTAATATTTTGTGGAATAACCCTTTTTTGCAATTACAGCTAATAATCGTCTTTTATAAGACCTGATAAGGCCGGCACAGGTCTCTGGAGTTATCTTGGCCCACTCCTCCATGCAGATCTTCTCCAAGTTATCTAGGTTCTTTGGGTGTCTCATGTGGACTTTAATCTTGAGCTCCTTCCACAAGTTTTCAATTGGGTTAAGGTCAGGAGACTGACTAGGCCACTGCAACACCTTGATTTTTTCCCTCTTGAACCAGGCCTTGGTTTTCTTGGTTGTGTGCTTTGGGTCGTTGTCTTGTTGGAAGATGAAATGACGACCCATCTTCAGATCCTTGATGGAGGAGCGGAGGTTCTTGGCCAAAATCTCCAGGTAGGCCGTGCTATCCATCTTCCCATGGATGCGGACCAGATGGCCAGGCCCCTTGGCTGAGAAACAGCCCCACAGCATGATGCTGCCACCACTATGCTTGACTGTAGGGATGGTATTCTTGGGGTCGTATGCAGTGCCATTCAGTCTCCAAACGTCACGTGTGTGGTTGGCACCAAAGATCTCGATCTTGGTCTCATCAGACCAGAGAACCTTGAACCTGTCTGTCTCAGAGTCCTCCAAGTGATCATGAGCAAACTGTAGACGAGCCTTGACATGACGCTTTGAAAGTAAAGGTACCTTACGGGCTCGTCTGGAACGGAGACCATTGCGGTGGAGTACGTTACTTATGGTATTGACTGAAACCAATGTCCCCAGTGCCATGAGATCTTCCCGGAGCTCCTTCCTTGTTGTCCTTGGGTTAGCCTTGACTCTTCGGACAAGCCTGGCCTCGGCACGGGTGGA